>NC_133781.1:29705056-29777914 GCF_003597395.2 Chelonoidis abingdonii
CTCGGTCCCTCCCCCCGGCAGCCCCCGTGCACCCGGCCCCCCGGCAGACCCTGGACCCTCCCCCTACACCCCCCAACAGCCCCTGTACACCCAGCCTCTCGCCTCCCTCCGTGCACGCAGCCCCCATGCACCCAGTCCTCCCCTCCCCGGCAGCTCTGAGGTTAACACTCCCCACCCCCGCACCACACAACGCCCACTCCACCAAGCCTAGCTCAGCTCACTAAGGCAGTGTTTCCTAAGCTCCCACTGGCTGCAGTTCACTGGTGGGTCCCTCCCCCCGGCAGCCCCCGTGCACCCGGCCCCCCGGCAGACCCTGGACCCTCCCCCTACACCCCCCAACAGCCCCTGTACACCCAGCCTCTCGCCTCCCTCCGTGCACGCAGCCCCCATGCACCCAGTCCTCCCCTCCCCGGCAGCTCCTGGACCCTCCTCCCACCACCCAGCCCCCTTCCTCCCCTACAGCCCCCAGGTCCCCTTCCCCGGTAGCTCCCATGCACCCAGCCTCCCTCCTCCCTGGATCCTCCTCCTGGCAACCCCCCGTACACCCAGCTCCTCCTCCTCCCTAACAGCACCATGGCTTGAGGCATCCCCCAGGCACCTGCTCCCCATCTCTGTGCGCCATCCTCCCCCCAGCGCCTCCCCCAGACCCTGTGCATTGCAAGCCCCAGTGCAGTCAATTCGCACCTGCCATCTCAGGGCCATTTCTCCTGTGTAACCCCCACACACGCCACCCTCTGCACACTGCAAACCTGGGGGGCAGCTCTGGGGTCACCCTAGTGCACCCTTGTGTGCTGCTAACTTCCCCAGGCAGCGCCCCCATGTGTCGATTCCCTGGCATGCTAACCGCCTACCCAGGGTAGGCTGCATGCCCCATACCCTCCGCCTCACCACCATCCCTGCGGGCTCTCCATCTCCTCAGCCCCCCCCTTGCCAACTCATGGCAGTTTCTACCCCCGGTAGGGGAGCAACCAGAAAACTGGTACCCAGAGCCCCCATTCAGGCCCTAATAGGGCAGTAGCTGGCCCCTTCTCATTCCCCCCTACTCCCCTTACCTGCAGCTTGGGTACCGCCAATAAGAACCTGAATAGAATTAATGCATCCCAGGCCTTCCCCCAAATCTGGCCTCTGCACCCAGCCTGGCTGTGGCTATGAACCTTTCCCAACCCAACCGGGCTTTGCCTGTGGGGCTATGTGGAGATGGGGATGGGGAATTGCCTTTGGAAAGTTTGTGTAGTTACAAAATGGATTTGCTGGAAATCAGAGGGAGCTCTGGGTAGGGGAGGTGGGACTCATCCCTGCTTCCCGTGGGAAAATTTCCAGTTTCCAGGTAGCTTTTTCCTCCACATTCATGCTGCATGTGGATCTTTTGTTTACTCTTTAAAAAAAAAAAAAAAAAAAAAAAAAAGAAGGTGGAGCAGATATTCATCTCATGGGGGGGTGACCTGCTGGGGAAGAATCTGTAGGGTAAGCAGAGAATACTGATTTCTAGGTCACAGATGGCATGGCACCCTGTATGTCGTCCCCCCCCGCCCCAGTCCTGCAGATTAAGTTGTCACCTGAAATGGTATTTACAAAGGTAACGGCTCTTGTCTCCTAACCACACTTTCCTGTGTGCAAGAATTAGCGATTTACTCAGTTGTGTTAATGCTGAAACCCGTTCTGTTTGTTTTCGCTGACACACTGAGTGTGGCTGGCTGCAGGGTGTCGCTAGCCAGGGCCAGCATTTTAGGGGTTGTGTGCACATTAAAGGTTTGGCCAAACTTAGGTATTGAGGGGAAAAAAAATTTGGAAAATGTTTCTTAAAATGCAAAGTTCTTCTCTTCCCAGCAAAACATCCCCTTGCCGGGTTTGCAGCTCAGGCCTTGCACCAGGCTGGGAAGAAAAGCAGAAATGGCAACTGTCTAGTCAGTCTCTCTTCCGTGAATGAAGAGGGGGAAGCAGACAAAGGGGCTTTAAATCACTGCTTGTCTTCTGCTCGCCTGGGCCTCTAAAGCATTGGATTCCATTAGTGCCACCCAGAAAGCAGCGCTCTCTTGTGCTAGCCTTTGTCGAACTCCTCTGAACCCAACCCACAAGAGGGGAGTTGCCACTCTTTTTAATGTTAGGTTTTGGATGGAACAGGTTTTGAGGCCAGTGGGAAGCTGCCCTGGTGTTCTCCTGCCCTTTTAGTGTTTTCAGACCGTTTGTAGGTGCAAGGAGTGATTGTCTGGAGTAGCCATTTACACACCATCTGCCTCCCTGGACATGCTAGCCACGGTTATGAGCTGTGCAGTGCAAGGGGTACTTGAGTTCATCTTCTGGAGCCCCCTTCAAGTGGCTCTCAGGGCAGCTACTGTACTGTACACCCCCTTTCCCCTGCCCTCCGCAATACTCTTGCAGCACAGCAAGGTGCGTGGGTGGCGTCTTTCCTGTCAAAGCAAAGCAGAGGACACAGCCATGACCAAGGGATGCTGGAAAACAGGGGATGTGGGAAATGGCGCACTTTTTTCCAGCCATCGGTCCTGCTGCTAGCTCTGTCCTGCTGACTGACCCTTTCGCACCCTCCCACTGCCAGTCCTACCTGTCCCTCTTCTGTGCATTGCTAGGCCTCCTGGGCCTTCACTGCCAAGCAGTGTTACAGCCCTGTCCTTGTGGGTCTGCTCCAGAGAGTGTCTGGGCTTTTGTGGTTTGTTGGCAGGGGACAGATCAGTCACCTCCAGGAGGGAACCCCGGGTTGAAACCCAGCGGCACTGACTCCCAGAGTCTCCGAAGGCCTTCAGACAGTGCCATGCTGTTTGTTGGGGGCTTGGCCCATGGATGAGACATTAAAAGTTACTGCATTGTCATTATCCCCCCTTCTATGACGCTGTTGTATTCTCTGCTGCTTGACTGCCACCCTCTGCCCCAGAGATGTCTGCATTTCAGGGGTGCCTCCTCGATATAATTCCCAAAGAACTTTGAGTTGCAAGTCATTATAGAAACACACAAAATTATACACAGTCGATGATTGACAGCGAGTGGCCAAAGGTTTCCAGTTACACTGGAAAACATGCTGATTCCACCCTGTGCTAATTGAATACAGGGCTTTAAGCACAAGCCCATGGGGTTAGAGGCGCGTCCTTTTCTTACTACCTGTCTGTGAGAAGAGCTCCACAGACAGCGGGAATGGCTGTTGTTGGCAAAATGGGGAGAAATGGGGAGTGGCATTGCTGGGGGGAGAGAGGGGGGACTCATTGAGAACATTATTCTTGAATTTGTGCCTAAAACCTAAGTATCTTGGCTTTGAACGTGAGCAGTGACTCTCGCCCTGGGACCCCATGTGTCCGTTCGGCAATGTGGGAAGACCAGGTGGGTCGGTACGTCACAATTGGTGAGGTGGAGCATGAGAACCAGGATGTGACTGGTCCACTCCACTGACCAGGCTGGGCAAAATGCAGAGAGCAGGTCCCTCTGCAAGGAAAAGCCACTTCAAGTTCTTCCCCCCTCCTTCGTTAATCTCGCCTGCTGAGTTGCTCACAAACACCTGCAAAGACAGCTCTTTCTGAGTAAGCTGATGTGTCCCTTGAAGCACCGTTGTCCTGTTTGGAGGACAAATGCCCAGCCGTTGGTGCTGAGAAGTTCCCCGTGCTCTCCTAGTGCCCACCCTGGCTTGATTTGTGGCTCTGAGCGTCTGTTTAACAACAGATATAAGGTACTTTGGAGCCTGACTGGTGGCATTGGGGTGGGGATCCTGCCTCCCATGAGCTTCTCCACCAGGGAAAAGTAGCATGGCGTGAGGAAGCTAATGGGGGCTTGTAAGCAGCGAGAGGTGGCTGGCAGCACAGTGGACAGCTCTGAGTAGCTGCCAGGTGGGTGGTGGGGTGCCTGTGACTGGAATCACTTGTTCTAATCGGTGCTGGACAGGGAGCTGGGTGCAGGGTGCTGCTGATGGAGGGAGTTACTGGCGGTGCTAGGCCTGCAGAGCTATAACCAGAAGGGGACCGATGCGGATGAGGTGCTGGTCGGCTGGAGCGTGGACCCGGGCGACGGCTAGCTCCTCCATCCCGGTGTGTGTGGCTCCCTCCCTGCTTGCTGCGGTTGGGCCCCAGTTCTCCTTCCCGGGATACAGGCCTGCTCAGGATGTGCCACCTGGATGTGGGAGTTGGCTAATGGCTTAGGGACCTGGCCCTGCAGCATTGAAGCGGATCTGGATGATCAGAGCCCAGGGACTCTGAGATCCGTTGAGAGTCCAGGGCCATCCTTAGGAGAGTGTCACAGGGTCTGTGGACACTGAAAGCAACACTATGCGGGAAGCCGAGATAAGCTCGGGGGGACCGGCTCACCGAGCCGGGTAGAACCAGCCTTGTCATTACCAGCTCCTCTGCCAGAGTAGCCACACCGGTCTCCCCCTCATTCTGTGCTCCAGCCCCCTCACTGGGGCTTAGCTCCTGTCTGAAGGGCCCCGCCTGCTCCCACTCCGGCCTAAAGCAGAGCTTAAAGCAGGGCCTGTTCTAGTCAGGAGGAATTGTAGCACCACCAAAATGGAGCTCTGCCCCCTGAAGCGCCTGTCTGTTGCCTGTGGACACCAGTCCCCATGAGTTAGGGGCCTGTCCCGCTGTCCTCTGTTAAAAACACACCACTTGCACCCCTATTCGGTGCACTCCTCCCCAGAGGTGGCTGCACTTCCCTGGCGCTGTCTGCATGTAGTCCGCAAAGCACTCATGGCTGAAAGACACCCTATGGACATGTATGGCTATTATTTTTCCTCTTTAATCCTCCCCACCATGAACGCACCGCTCCCCAGGAGAAGCGCCCCTCGCGGCTCCATTCAGCACTCCGGAGCCCTTTCAGAGGGGCTGCACAATGGGGTAGAGTCAGCTGCAATGTAAACTGCAAAGTGCATCGGCCCTTGCTTAGCTCTGAATCCCGTGCAGTTCTCTACAGGGAGCGCTGTGGAGGCTGCCCATTATCTGCCAATAATAACTTGGGGGGAGCGGTTCTTGTTTGGTCTCGTGCCATCGGGAGCCGGTGGTGCACTCGATTCCAGCTGCCTTGATAAGATCATATCTGCTCACTATTAAGCATGGCTGTGCCAAACCAGGCTGGGCAGGAAGGAAACCTTCAAACAATACAGCCTTGCACAGGAAGCCCTTCGCAGCCCTGTCACCTTCCGTGCAAAGGTGTCGGGCGGGTTTTCTGCTGCTCGGAGCCCAGCAGCTGCCGCTCAGTGAGTGCACGGTGCTACTCACTTTGGGATGGAGCTTGACGTGGGGAGGAGTGGGATGCTGGGGCTTAGGTCGTGGATGACATTTTCATAGCACCTCCAATCCCGTAGCTTACAGGCAGCGTGCGGAAATGTGGCCAGCCCTGGGGTAGCGTGCAGCGTAGCAGTGTGTAGGGGGGGCATGGAAACCAGCGATAGTGGGGTGAGTCAGTATGCAGCGCTGTTACCTGGGTGGGAGGGGAAGTGCTACAGGGTTGTGGCAAGGTCTCCATTGGAAGGAGCACACCTCATCAGCCTGGCTGGGTTTGGCTGCCGGGAATCGAGGGCTTGGCGCTGGGACTGGCTCTCAGGCTGAGCACGCTGGCAATCGCCGCACTGTCCACTCGCTTCAGGCAGAAACTGCTGGGGACACAGGAGACCTGTGCTCTTGGGGGGGCTTTTGGATCTGGTTTCTCTTCTACACAGCCTGTTCAAACACAGGCGTTTACCATCTCTGAGCCTGGCTCTCTGGGAGCCAAGCCGATGCTGTGCGGCCTGCCGGGAAAGTTACTGCCCTGAATGGAGACCCGGCTTCCGGGCCGAGACATGGCAGCGTCCAGGGCCACGCCTGTGGCAGGAGACCAGCAGGGAACCCTGAGAGCCCTCCCATCCTGCATGGCCAGCACCTTTCCGCCCGTGCCGACTGCTTCGCTGCAGTGTTCCTGGTCAGCTGTCCCATGGCCAGCGTGCGCCCCCTTCGTCCCCTCTGAGGGGGGCGGGGTGGCCTTGGGTTGCTGTAGAGTGAGAAGTGGGAGTGTAAGATGGCAGAGACCCTGCCGGGCATCCCGTGGGGGCCAGAAAGCACCCAGGGCTTATCTGCACACCCAGCTCTCTGGCAGTCACTGGATCACTCCACTGGAACTAAGAGATGTGTACAGAGGCTGGAGGCCAACCGGTCCTGTGGTGCCCAGGGAGATGTGTACGGGGCAGGGGGCAGACGGGTCCTGTGGTGCCCAGGGAGATGTGTATGGGGCAGGGGGCAGACGGGTCCTGTGGTACCCAGGCTTGGCAGCATGGCCTGGCAGAATGTGCATTGGAGGAGAAGCGTCAGGCCGGGCTCCTGTCTCCTAAACCCAGCGCTGGGGGATCGGAAGCTCCGCCAAGTTCCCCGCTGCACAGCGAGACTTGCCTTTCTCCTGGCGGGGGGTGAGGATTGGCTTGGACCTGTGCCACGCTTTGGTGCCAACGCAGTGCTATGTGGTGTGATGGGCACACCTATCCCATGGGCACGGGTGTGGTTTAACCGACAATTGTAGCTGGAGGGTCTAACCCTGACCCCTGATGTGCCAGGTTTGTCTCACTCCCTTTGGGGGTTGTGTGTCAGGGGGGCGTGGGGACCAGTACACCTTGGAAAGCCCAGGGCTCCAGAGGAGAACAACCTGTCTGTGCTCTACAGCAGAACCACGCCTTCTTTGCAGGGTCATCCCGATGCCCTGTTTATCAGCCCCACCTTCCCCCAGAGGAGTGTGTGCAGCGGGAGGGAGAGGACGTGGCCAGAACGGCTTTCTTGTGCAACCCCAGCATCCCGCAGCTCTGCTCTGAGCTAATGGCTGGGACTAGGCCCAGTGAGCCTGTTCTTCCAGCCCTGGCCTCTGTTTTCCTGACCGGGCCCCCAGAGGTGACAGCACTGGGTGCAAGGCGGGGCCCTCACTTTGTCTTCTCTCTAATAGAGATTTCTGCACAGTTCAAGGGTGCAGCCTTGCTGAGAGATCCCAGCGCCAGCCTCTGGACTCTGCCCCGGTGCTCGCTGAAAGCTCTGTTTTAACGGTGGGACAGACCTGCCGCCTCACTCTCCCTCTGGTCCGGGAGTGTGTGGCAAGTTCCAGCCTGGGTGCTAGAATTCCTGCTGCAAAGAACTGACCAAGGACATCCCCAGAACAAGAGGGGTCCCTGTGCCCGGTCACCTCAGGTTAATCATTGTCCCTGCCTCCAAATGACACCTTTTCACGCCCTTCCTGTGTCTCTTCCCACTGGGATCCGGCTCAGTCCAGTCAGCGGCTTTGAGCTGCTCCAACCTCCTCTCCTGCCTGTGACCTCGTCAGCTTCCTCTCCCCTTTCTGGCCCGCTGGTGCAGCTTTGCTTTCATGCTTTGTAGGGTTGAGTTGGTCCTAACCAGCAGTGGCATCACTGTTCCCCCACCTCTAACGCACCTCCTGCCATGGCACTGGCTCCACCCAGCCCAGGGCCGGTGCTGGGCTAACCCACTCTGAGCAAGCGCCCGTCTGGCTCCTGCAAAGAGCCTCTCACCAGCCACTCGCAGTGCGGTGTAACTGCAAGGGCCATCCACAAAGTAAGTCTAAAACGACGTGCTCCCTCAGCTGGTCTGCGTGCCGAGCATCCTGGGACGTGAGAGCTGGGTCTGTAACATGGGGCTTTCGATGAGCTGAGAGCCCCTGGGCCTTGCCATTTCTGTGCTGGTACCAGCTTCTCCGCTGATGCAAAACAGCAATGCAATAGCAGGTGGGGAGAAGGGTGCATGAAAGCCGACGGGACGAACGTGGCATTATTGAAACTGGAGGGGATGAGGGCGTCCCTCCTTCAGAGAGCTGCTGTCGGGAGGTGAGATGGAGGAGCAGAAATTTGCGCTGATGGAAGCTGCAGGCTCGGTACCAGACCTTCTGTCGCTGTGTGTGAGCCAGGTGATCAAAGCTACTTTCCCCTTCTCTTTGTCACTGGGCTCACTCTGCTCTTAGCTAGTTGCCTCTGGAGCAGTGCAGAGCTGCTGCTGCTCCCTGCCCCTACAAGCGGGTGAGCAGCTGACAAAGGTTGGAATAAAAATATGCAGTGACAAGTGCACCAAAATAAAAGGGGGGTGGGGCAGGCTGAGCAGGACATGGGCCTGCCTCTGGCTGAGGAAGGGAGTGGGAGACGATCCCTGCCAGAGGAGGGTCAGCATCAGGAGTTCATCTGAGTCACTGTCATCAGCCAGTCACGCTCTGAGGTTTCCTGATCTGGGAAGGGAGGTGTTAAATATAAGGGAACTAGAAGCTAAAGGAAGATGGTGTCTGCCTGAGCCATTGTGTGTCAGGATTTGTGTTGCACCAGTGTAATGCCTTAAGGGGCCTGCTGTGTGCATGGTGAGAGAGTCCCTGCCCCAGTGAGCTCGCAATCGAGTTGCCCACGGTTGTGCCAAGCCAGGGTAGAACCCAGGGTTCCTGAGGCCCTGACCAGTGCCGTACCTACGGGACCATCCTGCGATGAGCTCCTTTGCTGTTGCTCCCGTCTGTGCATCCTGGGAGAGGGTCACACCCTGCAAGGTGATTGCTGTCTGCCTCTGTGGTGGGGGCCGTGCAGTGCTGCTGAGAAAAGCCTGGCTGAGGACACGAGGCTTCAGGGATGCCTGCTGTGCATCACAAGGACTGTGTCCTGGCTTCCGACAGTGGCTGGAGCCAGGTGCTTCAGAGGGAATGAACAGAACAGGGCAATCACTGAGCGATCGAGGTCCAGCTTCTGTCAGTCAGAGGCTTCGGGACACCCTGAGCATGGCCTAGTGTTCCTGACCATTTTGGCTAATAGCCATTGATGGATCTCTCCTCCAGGAATGCATCTAATTCTTTGCTGAGCCCAGTTATACCTTTGGCCTTCGCAACATCCCTTGGCAATGAGTTCCGTAGGTTGGCTGAGCCACGTGAAGCTGTGCGTTCTGCCATGTGGATTGCATGCCATGCGCTCCTCTCTTTTCTTCTATAGGTTCTTGTCACTGGGGCAATGCCAAGTCCTGCCCGGTGAAGGGCGGGGAGCCTGTGTTGGTAACATGCCAGGAGCCCGGGGCCTGCCCCAATTGGCCCTGCATGGGAGTGAATCACAGCTGCCCACATCTGGACCATGGAGATATGACCCTAGCAGACATAGCATGCAACCCTCAGTCTGCTGCTCCGCTCAAGCTGGCGTGTTGCATGCTGGGACCTGTCGTCTCTCTGTGACCTACCTCCTGGTAAAGATGGCCCGAGCAGTGGGGGTCTGTGCTTGAGTCACCATATTGAGGCCCTCACGTAAGCTTGAATGTCTGCAGTGGCTGTCGTGGGGCAGCCCATCTATAGGGGAGTTACAGCTCTGGAAATGGAGAGCCCTGGACGGGGAGGCACTGGCACTGTTCATAAGGGCTGCAGGAGTAATTGCCCGTTACGGAGAGAAGTGATTCCTGCTGGTGCATTCTCTCTTGCCACTCAGGCGGAGAACTCGTTAACAAAGAGCCCTGCAGCGTGGCTTTCCCCAGCAGCCTCCTCCCGTGCTCTGGCCTGCATTAGTTGGAGTAATCGAAGCCAGCCTCTTCGATCGGGCTTGGCAGGCAAGTGGGACCACTAATGACCCTGGAGCCCTCGGTGCCGGGAAATGGCTGGGCAGGCGGAGGGGGTGCAGTAGCAGGGTCTGCAACTTGTTAGCGTGTGTGTTTAGTTCCCACAGCACCGGGTGGGGAGAGAACTGCAGGAGAGGATGTCCGTGCGGCTGACACCGGGAGGTTCAGCTCTGTGGAACCCCGGCCTATCTGGGCTTGGAAGCTCAGTCCATGAATCTCCCTCAGGGCACTTTTCAGGCTGCAGCCGACTGATCGTTTAAAGGGAGATGAGGTGGCTGCGGTAACATCTCTAGTATCCTGGGACTCGCACAGCTGCCCCAAGGCCGCACGCTGCACTGCAGGATGGTTTGGGGCCCTTTCTCCTTTCAGCCACGTAACCACAGTTTCATGAAAGGCTCCAGGACTGTGGAGCCAGAGCCCCCTGGAACTGGCACTGTGTTCTGGTCCCGGGAAACACGGTGGTGGAATACGAGTGATGTGCTAATGATGCTCCGTATCTTCTTCCTGGCTGGCCCCACACTGGGTGGGGGATGAGAGCTCCACAGGACCTAGAAAGCTGGCCAGGTGCCTGAAATCTGGGGTGGAAAGTCCCTGGTAGAAAGGGACAGCAAGAGTCACACCCTAACGCATCCTCTGCAGGGCAGGGACCAGACTGTCCCTTCTTCATGGGTGGGGAAATTGAGGCAGAGCTGCACAGCGTCAGTGTTGGGTCTGGGACTGTGCGTCTCTTCCCTTCGATCCAGGAGGGGGTTCACTGTGTGAACAGCCATTTACACTGGAACCATTGCAAATGTGAGCCATCGTTAGTATAAAGATTGGTGTGTGTGTCATGGGGAAAGATGGATGAGTGGTGTTGGGTCTTGGTTCCTTTCACTAGAAACCCATTCTTGCCCTCTCCAGCCCTGTAATGAACGAGTCCTCTATTGTTAACCTGTCATGTGCTCCCTGAATTATGGAACTGCTTTGCCCTTCTTCGAATTCAGTGCCCCGCTCCCTGCTTTATGGCCTCAGCAACCTGCACAGAGGGGTCTGAGATGCCACTTAAACTGTGGAATACTGAAAAGGTCACAGGAGGCCACTGCGCTTCAGGGGGAATGTGCAAACCATTAAGATGTCAATCGATCTCTTTAATGACAACCAGTAACTAGCCAGGCAGCAGCCCCATGCTATAACCGACTTGTAGCACAAACGAGAGGCAATTCAACCAGACATGCCCCCCTCTCCAGGCGTCCCTCAGGAAGTCTGGAGCCCGATTCTTGGAGCACTCTAGCTAGCGGATTGTATGCTGCCTGGGGCAGGGACTGCACCACTGTCTGTCTTGCAAGGTGATTAGCGGGCTGGAGGCGCTTAATACCTGCTTGCTGTTTTGGAGGATCCTTAGGGCCTGGTGAAAGGAGACACCCTTTCAGGTGGGAACAGTCCTGCCTTGGGTCACGCTGGGTAGGGTGTTGGCAGGAAGGTTGGGGAACGGGAGCCAGTGGATGTGCTCTTGCCTCCTAGTTACTCTGCGTTTCCCTGCTGTCTGATCTGTCCCATACAAGCTACTAACCCACCCCCCTCCCCTGGCAAATGTTGCTCTAGAATCAGCCCCAACCATCTGAGAGCAGAACCTTGTGAGCCCCACACTTACAGGTGCCCATCTCTCCCATTCGTTTTTCCTGACCAGGACTGGGGTGGGGAATCATAACAGAGACATTGATAGAGAACAGGGCAGCATCCCTTCACGTTCCGTGCACTGGCCGTGGTGTAACGGTGACATTGATGGAGAACAGGGCAGAGTCCCTTCACGTTCCGTGCACTGGCCGTGGTGTAATGGTGACATTGATGGAGAACAGGGCAGCGTCCCTTCACGTTCCATGCGCTGGCCATGGCGTAACGACGACATTGATGGAGAACAGGGCAGCGTCCCTTCACGTTCCGTGCACTGGCCATGGCTTCGCCGTGGTTGACGGGCAGGAGAGCAGCGACACAGCGCACTGGCTGGAACTTGGAGATGTTTTGTTTTGTGACTGTCGATTTTTATGAACTTCTCAATCGCCCGTTAGTGTGTAAAAGAGTGGTTCTGCCGTATGTGGAAATCTGGATGGGAGTGTGACCCAGTAAGAATGCCTCATGGCAGAAGGGCCAGTATCGTGACCTGCTGGCCTCCATATAGAAACTAGGTCTTAGTTAGGTCCCATGACAGTGACCTGCCCTCAGGATTTGGTAAATTTGCTGGACGGGAAGCTAGCAGATGCCCTGGCTGGGGACAGTTATGCTCATCGTATTGTCTGGTCACGTCTCAGCTTTCACTTGCGCCAACTCTCGCTCTTATCGGATTCACTCTTTCCCTGCAGTTGTTTGTGGTATTAATGAAGCCGCTACTAGGGATGGAGCAGGGGAGTCCAGGAGGAGGAAGGAGCAACAGGAACAGCTGAGCCGGCGAGCCTGGGATGGGCGATGCAGGTGGCATTGCTCTGGGATGGAGGAGACCCACCCCATGCATCTGGCGCTACCTTCCTCAATGTTGAAGGGGCGTGGGGTCATTGGCTCATGCGTCTCACTCGGTGCCTGATGGAGACTGAGGAGGGCAGAGACTGGTCTGAGGTGCTCGTGCCTTCAGCGTGGCAGGCCTTAGATCAGAACCAGACACCCTGAACTGACAGCTCGCAAAGCAGGGAAGCCAGAAGCTCCATGTGTGAAACAGACGCGTCTTGCCAGGCACGTCCTGCGCTGGCTGAAGATGGAACAATGTGCCGAGCCTGTCGCAGCAGCCCGGGCTGCAAGGTGTGTGTAGGGAGCGGGGGCTGTGGCTGCAGGGCAGATAGGGGAGGTGAGCTACGTTGCAAGCAGGAACTGAGCAGGGTGCCTTGTTGGTACAGTCTGCCTCGCTCTCAGGTGGAGATGCATACGGGGAGAGCCCTGGCGGGTGATTTGAGTGAGTACCCAAGAGCAGTTCAGCTGTCTTACTGCCTGCCAGGTGGATAAATATCTGTAAGAGAAGGTGACCTCCTGTGGAGGGACCCATGTCTTGGGGCCTGGCTCCTGGCCCATGGCAGATTAGCGCAAGAGGAGAGGCTCCTGACTCTGGAGCGGGGGCCATGGTGCCGGCTCTTGGGGTAGCCGGGCAGGGAAGATAACCAGTGTCTGGGGTTCATACACTTTGCTGCTGCATCTAATGCTGGCTGCGGCGCCCCCATGTAACGGGGTGATCGGTAAATCGCCCGCCAGGTATGGGTAGGCACCTTGGGGTGCATTCCTGACTTTGTGCCTGGGCTCATTAGTGTCTGTGTCTGGCTACACTTTTCCACCTCCCTGGCCCTGGCTTGGGAGCAGTTATTCTTGACTCCATCTCAAGCACCTGGAAACAGCAAGATGACTGGAGGGAAAGGCCAGTTGTCACTGTTTGCGTGACGTGCTCAGGACGGCTGGTAACCGTTCCTGCTGGAAAGGCAGTTTGGCTGCAGTGCTCAGCTGGGCCACGGGGAGTAAGACTTCGGCATGTGGCACATCCACTGAGCAAGAGAGAGAGCTGCTTCATGGGCAACCAGACAGCTTCATTGTGAGGGTGGCACTGCCTGGTGACAGCCAGCGCTTGCGTAGCTTGGAGCTTCAGCGCAAGGCATAACCGGTAAGGATGTCTGCCTGCACTGCAGACGGGGGTGGAGGGTCTGAACTCGGATTCAAATAGCAGCAAAGACACCACAATGGCTTTTAGCTCCAGTTAGCAGCTCCAGCTCCACCTCCGGCTGCCTTACAGGTTTGAGCTCGAGCTGCTAACCTGAGTCAAGAACATGCTTTTTTTGGAAGTTACTCCTGGGGGACTTCTGCACCACTGCACATGCACAGAATTTATGCCCCTGCAGATTTCTTTGCTTCCCTGCAGAAAAATGACTTTCTGATGTGGAAGCACAGGGAAGCCCGAGGAGCGGTGATGCGACCCTCCCCAGCAGAATGTTTCAGGTGCCCAGAGCAGTGTGCAGAGAGGTAAATCACTGTGGGGCAGGGCGTGAGACTGGGGAAGACCCGACTGGTGGATCCTACCCTGTGCCAGGCTCAGCTGCTAGTCCCGGCTAGGTTAGGGAGGACAGAACTTCCTCTTCCCCTGCACAGCATCTGGGGCTGGGTCAGACCCACCCCTAGATTTCTCCCCGGCTGCAGGAATCTCTGCAAACTCCCTCTGCTCCCAGCTTCCTGCACCCATCACTCCTCAGCTGCAGGGGAAAGATCCCTGTACAGGGAGCTGCTCTTCCATCTGCCCAACCCCCGTGCATCCAGACCCCCTCATGCCCAGTCCCTCCCAGCGAGCCTCACCCCCCAATAAGCCCTACTCCTCCTGCACCTGGACCACCCTGACAAGCCCCAGCCACCTTCACCTGGACCCCCCTGCAGAGTCCTATTACTGTTGCACACAGAACCCCCCCCAACAAACCCCTGTGCATCCAGATCCCCCCCACACCTGAATCCCCCACTGAGCCGCCTGCACTCAGATTGCCTCACACAGAACCGTCTCGCCCCACACCTGGAGCCCCCCACACTAAGCCCCTCCACACCTGGATCCTGTCTTGCTGAGCCTGCCTGCCCACACCTGGCATGGGGGGGTGGGGGCAGGGCTCTGGGTATTTCTGGGGCAGGCCCAGTCCTTGCGTTGTGTCAGGGTTGGGTGCAGCTTCACCGCTGAGTCTGTCCTGGGCAGGAGCTGCAGGGTGATCTCCTACCTCTGTGCAGCAAGTGGCCTGTGCTCCCCAATGCCATGCTGCAGCCTCCACATTTATTTGACAAATAAAATTTGCAGAATTTTAAAATATTGGACACAGAATTTGTAATATTTTGGCACAGAATTCCCTCTGGAGTATGCAATGTAACTGTACCTGTATGCTGTGAGAGGAGATGGGAGAAGTAAAAAGGAAAGGAAAGGACAAGTTAAAAATTACTTAGACAAGGCCTGATGAAACCCATCCTAGAATAGTTGACCTGAGGAGATATCTGAGCCATTAGCGATTATCTCTGCAAACTCATGGAAGATGGGAGAGATTCCAGAGGACTGGAAGAAGGCAAATAGTGCCAATCTATAAGAAGGGGGATAAAGAAAATCCAGGGAATTAGGTCAGTTTAACTTCAGTACCTGGAAAGATAATTGGGCAAATAAGCAATCAATTTACAAACACCTACACGAGAATAAGGTGATAAGTAACAGCATGGATTTGTCAGGAACAAATCATGGCAAACCAACTTGATAGCTTCGTTTGACAGGGTAACAAGTTTTGTGACTAGAGGGGTAGCACTGAGGTGGTATATCTTGGCTTAATTAAGGCTTTGGATACTGTCTTTCATGATCTTCTCATAAACAGACTAGGGAAATGCAGCCTAGATGGAACTACTATAAGGTGGGTGCATAACTGTTGGAAAACCGTTCCCAGAGACTAGTTCTCAGTGGTTCACAGTCAGGCCGGAAGGGCATAACAAGTGGGGTCCCACAGCGATCAGTTCTGGGTCTGGTTCTGTTCAATATTTTCTTCAATGATTTAGATAATGGCGTAGAGCGAACACATATAAAATTTGCAGATAATACCAAGCTGGGAGGGGTTGCAAGGGCTTTGGAGGACAGGATTAAAATTCAAAATGATCTGGACAAACTAGAGAAATGGTCCAAAGTAAATAGGGTGAAATTCAATCAGGACAAATGCAAAGTGCTCCATTTAGGAAGGAACAATCAGTGCACACATACAAAATGGGAAATGACTGCCTAGGAAGGAGAACTCTGGAAAGGGATCTGGGGGTCAGAGTGGATCACAAGCTAAATATGAGTCTACAGTGTAACGCTGTTGCAAAAAAAGCAAACATCCTTCTGGGCTCCTGTATTAGCAGGAGTGTTGTAGAACAGATACAAGAAGTAATTCTTCTGTTCTACTCTGTGCTGATTAGGCCTCAGCTGAACTCGCTGTGGATTGGGAGATGCCTCATGCTTTGGTGCTCTGAAGCGGGGAGGGGTTTCATCAAATGCTGCTCCAGTGGGAGGGGGCTGCGGATTTTCCCAGCGCTGAGTGTGAGCTGGTCGCTGCTGGAGCCCAGCAGATGGTGGTGAGCAGCCCCCTGGCGGCACTGGCCCTTTCTAAGGAGCCTGCAAACCATGGACCTCGGGCGCCTCCTGATCCGTGGTACTTTGTAGCCTGCGTGGAGTGTGCATTGACTCTGGTGTCTCTCCCTTGCTTAGTCCCTGCTGTTCCTGGGGCTGGTGGCTGCTGTCTGCCTTGGCCTCAACCTGCTCTTCCTCACCATCTACGTGATCTGCCTGTGCAGCTGCAAACGAGGCGAGGAGTCGGAGACCAAGCGGCCCAGCTCCTGCTGTGTCACCTGGACGGCTGTGCTGGCTGGCCTCATCTGCTGGTGAGTGCCCCATGGGGTAGGCTAGGGCCTGTGTGACTGCTGCCTTCAGAGCCCAGCTGGCAGGGCTGGGGGGGGACCTTGAAGCCGCTGGCCACCGGAAACATGGCCCAATGGTAAGGCTAGGACTCCTGGGTTCTATTCCGGGCTCTGCTACTGACTTGCTGTGTGCCCTTGGGTTAGTCCCCGACTTCTGTGTGCCCACCTGTCGAGTAGGGGCAAACACCACGTCCTAGGGGATTCCAGCTGAGGTCCTGGCAGGAAAGGCAGGGGACCAGACAAAGTGGACAGCCACCAGCCAGAGGTTCCTGGCCATTCTCAGCATCGCTCGGAGGGAAGGAATTTCTAGTGGGGCGCCTGATGAAAAAGACGCTAGTCACTGAGTGCTTCGCGAGCAGTTGATATTCACAACCCCCCCAGGTGCCCCGATGCCAGAGTGATGGGCAGAACATGGACTGTCTTGCAGCTGGGGAGGCGGCTCTCCAGAGAGAGGAAGGAGCATGCCTGTGGGGGGCGGGGGCTCTGCTCCCGTCCCCCTAGCCCAGCTGCCTTCACAGAGGCTCTCGAGGCGGCTAGCCCCCAAGCCTGAGTTGCTGGGGGAGGAGGAAGAGGCAGGCAGCTTTTTTTTCCCGTCATCCCTGTTGCATGCCCAGGATCCTCCTCTTCACCCCATTGAGCTGCCTCCTGACCCAGGCTTTGTCTCCCGCCTGTCGCTGGATTTGTGGGCCAGCCGCGCATGTGAATCGCTTTGATTAGATTCAGCTCTCAGAGGCTTAAATACCGATTGCTCCTCTCTGGGCATAGGCTCCTTGGTCCGGGGCTGGAGTCTGAGGCTGCATCTTGCCCTGGCCGTCTCCCCTCCCTGCTGTAACGTGGCTCTGGGCCCCGTGTGCACGCGGCCTCCTGGAAGTGCTGGCTAATCCCAGGGGGCAGCGGGGAGTTGGGGTCACAAATCCCAGGCCTGACACAGCTGGCAGCCTTTGGTCACGTGAGACTCAGGGTTAAGTACAGATGGAGGCTGGGTCAGTTAGAAAGGGGGGGCAGAGAGTGGGCCCCGGAGGGGTCCCAGGCAGCTGGGAGAGGCTCTGCTGTCCTGCTGGGGGCAGTGCCGGCCTGGGGTGCTGGCAGAGAGCATCCCTAAGAGTGGCATGGCCTGGCGCTCCCTGCCTCTGCTT
Source organism: Chelonoidis abingdonii (assembly GCF_003597395.2). Taxonomy (NCBI): domain Eukaryota; kingdom Metazoa; phylum Chordata; order Testudines; family Testudinidae; genus Chelonoidis; species Chelonoidis abingdonii. Next base: position 29,722,113 of record NC_133781.1, read on the forward strand.
GGCATGGCAGGCTTGAGGGGTCAGGAGTGGCATGACTTGGAGGCCAGGGCAGCAGTGAGGGACTGGGGTCTCTAGGGGAGTTAGTGGCTCATCCAGTTCCGGGTCCCGTGTCTGTATCTAAACCTTCCTGGAGCAGGGCGAGGCTCAGGAGCTCCCACAGCCATGCTCTGCCCTGCGAGGCGCCATCTCAGCTCTGCAGCGCTAAGCCCACTGGGCACTTCTGCTCCAGTCTGGTGCTTGGCTCTCTTGCGATGGGCGGGCAGCTGATGCCCGTCTCCTGCTGCCTGGTAGTTGCATGTCCTCACCAGAGGCGTTTTTAAGCCCTCCCCCAGTTTCAGAAGCTTGTAAGAACGTTTGCCAGCAGCCTGGGGTGGCCGATACAAAATCCTGATGGTTCATCGGCCCGTCCTCACCTTGCCACGCAGGTCATGTCTTGGGGGTTAGGCCTGCTCTGTTGCTCTCTGCTTTGCATTGCCGGGAATCCCCTTCTCAGTCCATCCAGGCAGGGCTCCTGCCCCAGGCGGCGGGGGTTCCTGATTGCTTCGGCGTGATCCGCTCCCAAGGGAAGGGAATAAAGAGATTGTTCTTCCCTCGCATTAGACCAGACAGAGAGTTCAGTGTATGGCAATAGACATGCTCTAAAGAAGAAGCAAACACTGCTGATTAGCTCAGCATGCCCTTCCCGTGACTGCCGGCTCCCCCCCACTCTCCAGACCCATTCCACCACTGCTCCATGTGACTCTCAGGGGCTGCTCAGAGAGGAATCAGTGTTTCCTCTTCTCCAGTAACAAGCACATGCTGCCCAACTTCCTCACTCCCCTGGGGCTTCCCAAGAGGCTCGCAAGTGACACGGGTGGCAGCTGTGCACCGCTAAGAGCGCGTCCGGGCTCTGGCATTGTAGATTAGGGTGAAGGCAGTGTTTGTAGCTGGCATCCCCCCCGGTAGCCGTGCCTGTGGCCCCATGGCTCTACTGGTGCTGTGCCACCTGCTCTTGCAAAGTTTGGCTCCACCACAGCTGTCGAGCCCGTGTGCCCAATCCCCTGCCGTTCTGGTGTCGGGCTACCCTGCAGCTGTGCCACTGGGTCCCAATCCCATACCATGGCAGCGCTGGGCCTCTGCCAAGCACAGTACCAGCTGCACCAAAGCTGCAATGCCAGGTGCCCGTTAAGGACGAGGGCAGGACTCAGACTCATTTCACTGGTGAGCAAAGGCAGGATTTGAACCTCTGTCGCGATGGGGGAACGAAATGCTGGGAACACAGTGGGAAGGGTGGTGGTGTTGGAGCACTGCCCGGTGCCTGGAGAGGTCTCGTAGGTGGCGGTTGTAAGCCCCTCCGTCCTTGTGCTTTAGAAGTGCTGGGGGCGGCTGGCGCTGCTCCAGGGGCCTGTGGAGTGCTGTGGCTTGAGGAGGAGGCCGAGCCAGGGCTTTATAGCCCCCCAGAGGCACCCAAACTCACATCCCTGGCTAAGTGGAGCCTCTTTGGAGCAGAGCGCAGCCATTAACAGGCTAATGGGGGGAGCTGGCTGCTCTCCATCATGTTAATTGACAGCTGCACCTGGGAGTGGGGGAGCAGTGAGGCCCTGCTTTCCAGGAGCCGTGCCGCGCACTCACTGCTCCTCCCTTCCAGGGCCTCCCAAGCGCTCGGTCCCAGCAGCCAAGCGTCTGCGCAGAGGGCGTGGGAACCGCCAGGCACGGTGCTGTCAGGGCCCTGTCCTTAGGCCGCGTGCTCCCCGGCTGGGAGCTGCAGCAGCACTTCACCTTGCTCTGCGAGGTTCACCCCATGTGGCGGGCCAGGACCCTGCAAGACAGGTCCGTAGGCCACAAGAACACCCTGCAGTCCCTCTGGGAGGCTCTCAAAACCCTGTAACGACCTAGCAGAAACTCCCTTCGCCTTTCTGGGGCGGGCAAGGTGGAGGCAGGGCTTGAACCCAACTCTCTGGCTGCCCGGTGCTGAGAGAGAGCCCTGCCATCCCGCTCAGGACCCTGCGGGAGGCATGGTGGCTCTGTCAAGGGGCAGGGAGAAGTGTGCACATGATACAGTTGAGCACCTGGGACACGAGCAAAGCCCGTAGACCCCTTCGTCAGTCCGGCTCGGCAGTTGGCACTTAAACCGGGGTGGATGTGGAAGGGACGTTGCTGGGGGTATCTGTGAGGCAGGCAGCAGAGCTGACGTCACTGGAGCTTGAGCGGGTGCCTCTGGCATGGCTCCTGGGCTGTGCAGTGGGTCCCTGAGGCCAGCTGGCTCACAGGGCCAAGGAGGGGCTAGCGGGAGACCCAGCTTTCACTCCTTGTCCCCTCCTGGGGATTAACCAAGGAGCAGGTTTAATCAGAGGCAGCGTTTTCTTTTCTGACAGATTCTCTTAATCTGCTTTGCCAGGCCTTGCGGCCTAAATCTTGCGGCATTTGCAGGGGCTGGCTTCAAATCCAACCTGTGTATCTGGCTTCGAGCTTTGCTAAGCTCCAGCGTGAGCAGAGAATCTCCTCTCACCCACCCGGAGGGGCACCTCTGCCTTCCCCGGGACCCAAATCAGGGGTGTTGGCACTTCCGCCTTTAAGCACCTGGATGCTTGTGCTCAGCCCAGTCTCAGGTATTTCTATGGCTGCTGTCGCTGTAGTCTCTGAGCACCTCCAGTGAATTTATCCTCACAACACACTGGTACAGATGGGAAACTGAGGCACAGAGACCTAGTGAGTTACCCAAGGCCACTTAGCAGGGAATTGAACCACTGGGCCAGGGTGCGCTGGGCAGTGCTGGCAGTTCTGCAGGTGCCCGGTGTCTCATACCCTGCTTCTCGAATGGGGCCTGCTCACTGTGCACAAGTGAGCAAGAGATCTCCTTCTGGTGGCTATGGAAGGGCAGGAGAGAAGCAGGGGCAGGCGATGAGATCGTTGACCGGACTGCGGGCACCGGGCAGCTCCAGGCTGTGCTAAAAGCTATTAATGGCTTTGTTTCGAGGATTGAGTTCGTTTCAAGCCTGGACCCCCTCCAGCCCTTCCCTGCTTTTCCATTCTTGTGAATGACCCCCCGCTTCACAGGAGTCCCAGCTGTGGGGCGAAGGGGAGTTCTGATGGGTGGGGATCTCATTGAGCGGCGCTCCTGCGGGTTGTGGAGGACTCTGGTGACGGTCAAAGCCCTCCCTTCGCAGGGCAGGGTACGGCCAAGGCAGCGACAGGGCAAACCTTATCTCTCCTGCTCAGTGGCCTCTGGGGCCGAGGGCGATTCAGTCCTGATGCTGCTGAACCAAACCCATGGGTGGACAGGGAGAAGCAATGGGATAGCTGCTTGGGAGGCGCATCCCTGTACCTGGCTTCGCGCCATCCCCTTAACGAGCCCTGAGCCACCCTCCTCCTGGTGACTCCCCGTACTGGAGGAGGGCACTGGCCAGGTACAGCCCCATAGCACTCACAGAGACCGTGCTGCCCTGGCGAGCGGTTGGGGGAGTTTCAAGGTCCTGGAGTGAGAGGAGCTCAGAGGCTTCATTCCATTTCCTAGTGGGCTGGTGTCGCTGTCACAGCTGGCATCAGCTGGCCGTGTCGGAGGCCCAGGACGGGCTGCTCCCCCCCAGGAGGCCCGTCCAGCAGGGGTGGGTCACGTCTCTTGCACACACTGAATGTGCTGTAACAGTGCTCAGAGTTCTGCCCTTCATTTGCCTTCCTCTGGCCAGAGCCAGCTGCCCGGGCTAAAGCCGTGCCAGGCCGGCAGTAGGTAACAGCTGTGCCGTTTCCTTCTCCTCTAACCTGCGGTTTCTCTCGTCCATAGTGCTGCAGTCGGCATCGGGTTCTATGGGAACAGCGAGACCAATGATGGGGTGTACCAGCTGATCTATGCCCTCGACAACGCCAATCATACCCTCTCCGGGATTGACACACTGGTAAGGGCCTGCTGGGGTCAGCCACACAGGTGCATCGTGGGATATCCCACCCGCATCCGAAGCATCTGCCATTGGCCATTCTCCCTGGCAAGCGCTGGAGCTGGTGGGTCGGTTGTTGCAGCCTTGGGAGAGCCCAGGACTACCCCTTTGCGTAGCAAGTTGCTTCTCCTGAGTTCCTTAGCTTGAGTAGCCGATACCTGGGGCTGTGGGAGGACGCCAGGCATGTGATTCTAATGTAGAAGAAACCATCACTGGCTTTCAGTCCCCGGCCCTCGGTCTGTTACAGAGCTGGTGAGTATCGTTAACCAAGGCACAGAGTAGGAAAGTGATTTGACCTGGGCCTTGCAACTGAGCCAAAAACAGAACCCAGGAGTCCTAGCTCCCCCCCGCACCACCATCACACACACACACACACTCTAAGTAGTGAACTGTGCCCTCTACTCGTTCTAGCCACAGCATTACTTTACAAGCTGACGCTCTGGCTTTCTCCTGTCTGCCTGGCCATGTTTTCCTTGCTGCATTCACCTTGCCTGCGGGGGTGCTGGGCTCCCAGGATACAATAAGCCAAGGAAATTGGGCCAGAACCTATTGGCCTTCCTGGGAAACTGGCGGTTTTTCCATCCTCGCCCCTGCTCTAAGCTGCTCGGATGATATAATCGGTGGGTCTCTTGGACAGGCCTTGTTTTAAAGAGACAGCTGTGTTCCTCCAGAGATTATGGGGATCAGCTGGCATGTCCGCTGCGGGGGCTGTGCTGGCAGCTCCTTCCTGCAGCTGCTAAGCTGACTGAGAAATTAAACCTCTGAAAAACCAGAGGTTTATCCCAGCGAGACAGGCTAGGCCGAGGCTGCGCTGCCCAGTGGTGGACACTTCTGGAGAGCCACCAGCACCAGGCATGGCAGAGGGGGTAACTCGGAGAACCCTCGTCTTCTCCTCTCCGGCGCTCTGCAGGGGATCCATGGGGCCTGTCCTGCGTCCCTTTCTCTCCTCCCTCTGCACCTGGGTGATGTCATCCACAAACCCTCCTTCAGCTGCCATCTCTGTGCTGATGGCGCACAGATCTGCCCCTGCTCCAGCCTGTCTCCTGGCCAAGCGCAGATCTAGCCCTGTCTCTGACAGCTCCCCAGGGGTGTCTGGCCACCCGCCCAAGCTCAGCATGGCTCTTCAACATCTTTTCCCTGCTACCTCCTGCGTCGATAGATCATGTCTGTCACTCAGGCCCGCACCTGGGTGTCCTCTTCACCTCAGACCCCTCACCAGCGGCTCCCATCCAGCCTGTGTCTAATCTTGCCAGTTCTCCCTGCTTGACGTCCCTGAGCTACGGCCTTGCCTTTCCTGTCCATCCACACAGCGAAAAATCTCACTCCGGCGCTCGCCAGCTTGCATCTCGATCACTGCAGCATCCTTCTCTCTGCCCTTGGCAAACGGTGTCTCGTCCTCGCTCGGCTCCATTCCGAATGCTGCTGCCACGATCCTTTTCCTAGCTTGGCGCTTGGACCGTGGCACCCATCTCTGTGCATCCCTTTGCTGGCCGCCTCTTCTGGCACATCACACAGAACTACCTGTCTCTTGTTCAAAGCCCTTCGCTGCCCGTCACCACCCTCCCTCTCAGGCACTATCAGCCCATGCGTCCAGCCTTTGGCATCCCCTTGCGTTTTCAAACCAGCCCCTTTGTGCTTTCTCCCACGCTGCCCCTGGTGCTTCGGAGAAGCTCCCTGAGACCATCCACAAAGCTCTCTCTTTATCCTCCTTCCTCGCCCTCCTCGGAACACCCCCTTGCTTGGAGGCCGGTGGGAAAACTTGGCAATGGCTCCAGAGCCGGTGAGCTGAGCGCACCATACATCCTGCTGACCAGTACTGGCTCCCTGTGCTCCCCGCTCTTGTGTCTGGATCCACCTGTTGTCTTTTGTCTCGTATTCAATCCCCGCCTCAGACAGCTTTCACTCCGTCTCTCGGACCTGTTCGTACAGCACCTAGCGCAGCGGGTCCTGACGCTACAGCCGTGCACGGAATAGTCTGTCCTGATGCCTGGCGAGGCTGGGAAGGGTCTGCACATCTGCCCGGCAGACTCACCGCTCACAAGGAGTGCAGCGGTGGGGATTGTGGGGCAGAGCTGGGGGGTGGGGAAGGCAGGAGAGACCGGCAGGAGGCAGGGTGAAGGAGCAAGGTCACGTGGAGATGGCAGCCGGCTCTGGCCCCGCCGGAGCTGCAGGTTTCTTTCAGAGCTGGAAGCAGCATCGCAGTCAGCTGAGTGACTTTATCTAGGTCAGACCCCAGCTGCAGAACGGCTCCTCCATGGCACCGTGTCACTAGATGCCAAGCTGGGAGGTTTTCCTGCAGAGGGGGCTGCTCCCTAAAGGCTGCATCCCCCAAGGCGCAGGCAGCAGGCTGCTCCACCCCCAGGAGCAGGTGTGCCAGCTGTGGCCTCTGCCCTGGCTTGGGGGAACCCCATGACGCGACCAACCAGACCTTTCCTCTCCTTGCCCACACCGTCTGGTCTCGCCCACACCGAGCTGTCTGTAAAATCTCCTGCTGTCATGCCAGCGCTCGTGGTAGTGACCTGGGCACTGGCAGTTTTGCCACCGGGGCAACTCGATCTGCCATGGGTCGGGTTGGTCAGCGTGGGGGAAATGTCTGGACGAGGAGCCCCGTTGTTCCCAGGGAGCACTGAGGAAAGCAGAGCGCAGAGCTCTGGCCCTGCTGAGGGCCCCGGGCTGCAGTGATCGATCCGCTGCCCCTTGGTGAGGCCTTTACAGAGCTAATGCAAGGGCTGGATTTAAACCTGCAAATACTCCTGCGACCCCGCTTTGGGGGGTGAAGAGGATCCTACAAACAGCCCCTGAAGTGCCACTGGCTGGAAACAAGGGTCCCCTCTGCCCTTTACGGACATCCAGCTGAGTTCCTCGCTAGCATGGGGCAGCCTCTAGCACTGCCAGGCTGGTGCTGTTGGCAGCCCTGCCCACACTCCCTGTGCCCCTGCATGGCACTCTCCCCTTTCTGCCGGGCTACTCCATGATGGGGTGGGAGCTGCCTCCGTGGGGAGCTGCTGTTTGTCTGCGGAGCTGGCCTGGCCGTGTGCAGCGCAGTCTTGGTGACAGGGCTGGGGAGGCAGAGAAGCAGATGCTCTGGTATGAGTCACGCTCAGAGCCCATTCCCAAGGACTCGCCCTGCAGGTCCCTGGGGCTGTGTGACCCCATCCGTGGATCAGGGAGAACCCGCCCCATTGGGAAGAGCTCTGCTCCTGTTGCTCATCGGCAGCTTGTTGATTCGCTATCGGAGCACGGCCCGCCGAGGTGGGCATTGCTCCCGCGGGGTGTGTCCTGCAGGGGGTACCTTGGGGCAGCACACGGGCTGCCGGGGTCAGCTCACTGTTCCTGCTCCTCTCCCCTGGGCAGGTCTCGGGCACCACGGTACAGATGAAGGTGGGGCTGGAGCAGCACCTGGCTCGGCTGAATGAGATCTTCGCCGCGCGGAGCGACTACGTGCAGACCCTGAAGTTCCTGCAGCAAATGGCCGGCAACATCCTCCTGCAGCTCTCAGGGCTGCCGGTCTGGCAGGACGTGAGCGTTGACCTGACGGCTGTGGCCGGCCAGGTGGGCTATGTGGAATATTACAGGTGAGGCAGGGGCAGGGATTGGGGTCTGCACTGCACTGCTGGGCCAGGCCAGCACGGCACAGAGGGGCTGGGTAGGGGAGGAGTCCAGAGCCGCGCCAGGGTAAATTCCTGTCCAGTGCTCTGGCTGGTTGCTGCAGTGATGACCCTGCTGAATTGGGGGCTCTGCCGATTGGATTTCACCATCCTATTGCAAACATGGCAGGGAAGGGGCTTGGGGGTGCGGGGAGGGAGTATTGGGGGGAGGGGCAGGAGCGCCCCAGCCAAATGGTGCAGACGCCGGAGCTGTGAGTGCAGCCCTCTGCAGCGTGCGCCCCGCTGCGCTGGAGTCAAGGATTTTAATTGGCTCCTTTGGCTCTGGAGAGATTCTAATGAGCAGAAACGGGCTGACTTTTCCCTCCCCTGCAGGATTAACAAACCAGAATGAAAGCGGAGTGCCCATTGGGCTCCTGTGCCTCAGGGGAGAGCGAGCCAGACACACGGTGTGCTCCCCATGCGCCGGCTCTCCCGCTAGCTCCCCACAGATCCGGCCTGCGCCCCACGAGGGCTGCTGCAGCATATCTGCCAACCCCACTTCGCCTGGTGTCGGGAACTGGCTGCGTCCAGGGGTTGTAATTGGCATCTATTCACCGCGCCCCATGGAGCTCAGCCCCTTCGCTGCCCAGCGCTCGGGTCATATTCAGCGATGTAGCGTCTGACCCGGGGAACAGAGAGTTTAGGCTTAACCCTGAGGGGGAGGTGCCCCCAGCTCTGAGCTAGTCTGTCTCCCGCGGGGGACAGCAAAGGAAACCCCATCCCCTGGGGGTCTAACATGGGGAGCTGTCCTGGCCTGGCTCCTGGGGTGCTGGACTTGATAGGACTAAATGCGCCTCCATCTCCGCCCATGTGGGCAGTGTGACGATGTGGTTCTGGCGGGACCCAACTGAGAGTGCCAAATCAGGACCAATTGCTCAAACAGGGCAGTCACAGCCCAAGGCTGGGGTTTTTCCACCTCTAAGGCAAACCAAACCAGCCAGACAAAAGACTTCGGTGTCACCCCTCTGGCTAACCGCAAGTCACACAAGCAATTTCCTTAGACACTCCAGTCTCCCAGTATCACCACCAGTCCCACACGTCCTGGGGATGAATGGTTATAAAAACCAACACCCCAGTAAAAGAAAAAGGTTCTCTCGATCCCAAAGGACCAAGCCCCAGACCCAGGTCACTTTACACATCAGATCTTACCCACAAATCACGCTGTTGCCAATCCTTTAGAATCTAAAATCTAAAGGTTTATTCATAAAAGGAAAAAGATAGAGGTGAGAGCTAGAATTGGTTAAACTGAATCAATTACATACAGTAATGGCAAAGTCCTTAGTTCAGGCTTGTAGCAGTGATGAAGTAAACTGCAGGTTTAAATCCAGTCTCTGGAGAACATCCCCCGCTGGGATGGGTCATCAGTCCTTTGTGCAGAGCTTCAGATTGTGGCAAAGTCCCTCCAGAGGTAAGAAGCAGGATTGAAGACAAAATGGAGATGAGGCCTTCGCCTTATATAGACTTTTCCAGGTGTAAGAACACTCCTTTGTTCCTACTGTGGAAAGTTACAGCAAAATGGAGTTTGCAGTCACATGGGCCAGTTTCTGCTCACTCCAGTGAGTCACAGGGCGTATCCGCCTTCTCTCGATGGGTCAATTGTGTAGTTGATGGTCCTTAATGGGCCATCAAGCAGGCTAAACAGAGCTGACACCAGCCTGTCTGGGACTTTTTCCAGTAACACAGAACAAGTTTGAAATACAGACAATACACAGCCAATATTCATAACTTCAACTACAGAAATGATACAGACATACAGACAGCATAATCATAACCAGTAACCCATAACCTGGTCTTAGACACCTTATATGACCCCCTTTACATAGGATTTGGTGCCACTACAGAACCTTGGTTGCAACCCATGTTCTATATGGTCCCAGTTTATATCAATAACGTCACAGGCAGCCTGTACACCTGTCCTGCCCGAGCCAGTGCCGTCCCATCTGCCTCTGTGGCAGGGGGGAAGCCCTTGCTCAGAAACCACTTCAAGCCTCTGCCATCATGGCTGTGTGATGGGCACAATGGAAGAGCAGCTGGGTCAGGGCTGCGGGTGCACATCTGCTGCCATCGAGGGGAGAGGCTGAGATCCAGCTGTGCAGCCAGAGACGGTAGGGCTCCCGCCATCCCCACCCTGAGCATACAAACAGCCAGACTGGGTCAGGCCAGGGTCCATTTCACGCCATCTCCCTGCAGCTGCAGCTCCTGTGCTGGCCTCTGGGGTAGATGGCCCTCCAGGGATGTGACTGGTTGCAGGACTCTGACAGCCTTTCCCCTTCCTCCCCCGGGCCCAGGTGGCTCTCCTACCTCCTGCTCTTCATCCTCGACCTGATCATCTGCCTCATCGCCTGCTTGGGGCTGGCCAAGCGCTCCAGGTGCCTCCTCACCACGTGAGTACCCACCTCTGCCCCACTGTCTGGCGGGGGGTGGGCACTGCCCATCCAGCCCCACCCTCCTGTGCTGCGCCGAGGCTGCTGCTATCTTTGGGAGGGGAGATGGGGACCTGCCCCTTCCCCAGGCCTGGAACTGGCCCTGCGCCTGTCTCCTTTGGGTTGGCACAGGGGCCCTGACGCACCTGCAGGATGGACGGTGCTGCAGCCCTGAGAGCCCTGCTCTGCCCAGGGGTCAGCTCCCACCCCCGAGCAGCAGGACAGGTCCGTTCTGGTCAGTGCTCGATAATAGACGCACCCCCCTTCCCAGACTGGATTGTTACAGTGCTGCAGTTCCCAGCGCTCCCTATCAGAGCCCCGCCTGGGACAGGAGAGCAGGCAGGATGGATCCCTGCAGCGCAGCAGCTCGAGCTGGAAACAGGATAAAGCCAGAACCCGACTGCAGCGCTTGTTGTTAATTCAGCTGTCGAACAGGCTGGTGTTGAGGGAGGTTGGTCCTTGGGGACACTTGCTGGCCGGCCAGGGGACGGGGAAAAGGCCAGGCAGGCAGCTGGCCATTGCCCTCAATCCCGTAGCGTGGGCGCTCTCCCTGCATGGCTCCAGCACCCTGTGGGCTCCTCTGCAGCCATTGCAAGCCCAGCCCCGAGGAGACCAGCTGTTGCCACTGGCCCAGTCCTGGCACATGGGACCCGGCAGGCCCCAGGGGTCGCCCTGGCCAGCAGGGGTTGGCAGCTTGCTGGGTGCTAGGAGTTATGATGGGCCAAGGGCCCGGCCAGCAGCCATTGTGCATCATAGCCTGGAACTGCAAGGGAGAGGTGGGGTGCGCCAGCAGCAGGAGGGCAGAGGGTCAAAGTTCCTGACCTCTGAACCCTTACGGGCCCCATGCCTTCTCTCAGTGGCAAATGATGGGTTTCCTGTCCCCACGTTGGACCATCTGGCTGCACAGGGCGCCCCTTGGGGCCCGTTTGCATCACTCCTTAGTTGCTCACGTAAGCATGCAAGACCCCGATGCAGCTTGGTATGATGGGGACTCAGAGCAGTGACTCTCCCAAGGTCATTGGTGAGTCAGTGGCAGAGGCCCAGCCCGTGGTCTATCCAGCTGAGATCTTGGGTCCCCATAACAGAGTTTTCTCCCTTTCTCCCATAGGATGTTGTGCTGCGGTCTGGTGACGCTCATTCTCAGCTGGGCCTCCCTGGCTGTGGACACCTCTGCGGCTGTGGTGAGTGAGAAGGAATAGAGCGGTTGGCTGCTGAAGTCCGGCTGTCTGTCTGTCCTCACTGTGTGTGCTGAAAAGCAGGTGTTAGCAGGAGTAGTTCAAGGCCTGGATCCCATTAGGACACCAAGCAGCTGCTGCCCACTCCCTGAGGAAGGAAGCAGCTCTTGCTGATAGCTGGGCATGCAGCTGCCAAGTCCCCGGCTCTCTCCTGTGCTTCAAGCAGGCGCGGCGATGACCACGGTGGTGCAGGGACACGGCGTCTGGTGCATCGGTTTCTCCCCACTCAGGAACCGGCCCCTGCTCTGCTCTGGGGATGGGGGGGGGTCTAGTCCTGCCGTGCCTGGGACTAAATGCAAGATCCCAAGGGTGGTGGTAGCAGAAAGGGGCGCTCCCCCCTCAGGCTGGGCACCGTGCGGGAGAGGCTGCACGAGGTGGTCCTGGAGCACAGGTGTAAATAGCCCCCAGCTCTTGGTGGTTTGGAGAGGCCAGAGGAATCGGGCTGGTGCGGGGCATGGGGAGACCTGCTTAGGGGACAGACGCTATAAAACTCTGCCTCCACCATCTGTTAAAATGGGCCCAGTTTTGTGTGTGGTGGAGCTGATGTGGCAGGGGCAGCTCCTAGCAATGTGCTCCCCCAGCTGTTGTTTCCACCCCCCAGCCTGGGTTCTTTCTGAGAGGCCGGGCAGTGCTGTGAACATGTGTTCTCTGCTTGTTGCAGGGCACCAGTGACTTCTGCGTCGCCCCAGACAAGTTCATCATGAACCTAACTCGGGGCGATCTCAGTGCAGGTGATGGAATCGTCTCTCTTGTGCGTAGCGCTTAGACATGGGCCCAGTGTGCCTGGCGGGGTGCAGCTCTGGCGCCTGCTGGGATGCCAGTGGGTGGACGAGTGGGGCAAGAGGCAGGGCCGTGTAACTTGCAGCGATCAGGGATTCCTTGAGGGCTAACCTCAGCCCTAGTGTAAGCAGAGGCAGCTCTATCCAGCTACGCCAGATTGGTGCAAGTTACGCTGCGTTGTTGCTCGCGTCCCCACCTGAAGTGGAACTGAAACTAACGGGCACATTGCAGCATGACTTGGCCCAGTGCTGTCCATGGCAGACAGCCACCAGCAGAGCCACCCATCCCCATCTCGTTCAGGCCACTCGGGAGAGGCGAATGGTTCTCTTGGCAAAGGCTCCTGTGCAGAGACGCTACTTTCCCTGCTCCCGTGCCGTGGGGCCTGGTACCCTGTTGGTGCTGGGGTGGGTTGTTGGGAAGGCTGGAGGGATCTCTCTGGCTTGGGTGAGAGATGCCCACGAGGGGTGGGCCACATGTCACCCTGGTTTCCAATGTCTCCCCTTGTGCTTGCATTGCAGACGTGGTTCACTACTACCTGTACTGCAGCCAGAACCTGAGCAACCCCTTCCAGCAGGTACGGAGCCCCCCAGCCCCTCCTGCAGCGCAGCCCTAGTGCCTTCTCCCCAGAGGCCAGCGCTGGAAAGAAACCCAGCCCATGTCTGGGTGTCCCCCTTGCAGGGTCTGCGGGGTGTGGGACTAGAGGGACTGACTCTGCCTAGGATGGGGGACCAGAGTGGAGAAGGGCTTGGTGAGGAGCCCAGTGTCTCTTATGGGAGTTGGGGCAGGAATGTGGCTCCCGATACCCCGTATCCCAGTGCCCCCTGCATTGCCAGCACCAACTGCAGCCACAGGGCAAGTCCACGTAGGTGCCTTGGGGTGAAAAAATCGAGGCATCAAGCTCTCTCTCAGGCTTGTTCTGCAGGTCCCAGGCCCAGAACGGGCATAGCTGGCACTGGCTGGATTTTCCTCTCCAGGGTTACAATGCCCAGCTTGGCCTTTGGGTCTCGACAGCATGGGGACAGTGGGGAGGTTGCTCTTCCTGCCCTCCTGCAGGTGGCATGGGCAGTGCCATATAGAGCTAGGTGTTGTTTTCTGCCATGCAGGCCCTGACCATCTACCAGCGCTCGCTCACCACCATGCAGATTCAGATCCAGGGCCTAATGCAGTTTGCGGTGCTCCTCTTCCCCACGGCCGAGGTAAGGGCAGTCAGATCTGGGGCAGCGGTGCCTCGCTGGGGAGGAGAGGCTGCTCCGGGCTTCCTCATACAGGGAACCAAACCCCATCCCATTCCCTCTGCACAGCTGTGCATGCCACCTGTCTTGTGTGCCCAGCGCTGAGCCCACAGTGTGCCTGGCTGCCCTCTTCCCCACCACTCTGCAAGACGGGCACGGCTCCTCCTGGGCAGAGAGCCGGGGAGGGGAGCTGGGGTGCAGAGGGAAGTGGGGGGGAATGAAGGAGGCGTTCTAGCCCCACCCTAAATCCTGCACCCAAGGCCAGAACGGTTCAGCAGTGTCTGGAATGCACAAGACGTTGGGGATGAAAGTTCAGCTGTGGCCAGGGCAGGGGGATTATCTCCCAAAGCTCCATACATGCCACGTCCCCAGCTGCTGCGTTTAGGGGAGAAGCAGAGCTCCCCCGACCCGTCCTGCCTCCATTCCCCCACACGCCAGCCCTGCCTGTGCTGCCAGCTCCTCCAGCTGCCCTGTTTGCCTAGCTGGCTTCAGTGCCCCTGCCTTGCCCCTCCTCTCTCGGCTGCAGAAAGACCTGCTTGGGATCCAGCAGCTGCTGAACTCCTCTGAGACCAGCCTGCACCAGCTGACAGCCATGCTGGACTGCCGGGGCCTGCACAAGGTGGGTGGGGTGTCTCTGCCAGGGCATCGGGGGCGGGGGAGCTTTCCCTCCTGTGACGTGGCTCACCCTGGGGCTGGCACCACACCACCTACCAGCCCAGTGGGAGCACAGGGGGGAAGGAGCAAGACGGTGTGGTCTGTCCCCACTGCAGGATTACCTGGATGGGCTGATGGGCGTCTGCTACGACGGGGTGGAGGGTTTGCTCTATCTGGCCTTGTTCTCCCTGCTGGCAGCCATATCCTTCTCCACTCTCATCTGTGCCACGCCGCGGGCCTGGAAGCACTTTGCCGACAGGTGGGTCCAGTGCTGGGATCGCACTGCCAGTGCCCGCTCGAGGCAGAAGGTGGGAGTCGTTTAGCTCCCCGCTGGTCTGGGGAGCTGGGCTATAATGGTGCATGTGGCCGGCCAGGTACCGCCCGGGAGTATGTGCCCAGGCTCGGTGCCATGGACAGCTGCCTCCCTCCTTGCCCTAGGAGCTGGCTGTCTGAACCGCCTTTCCCTGGCACACTGGCTGCCTCTGGCTCCTGGTGGATCCTGGGGAGCGTCGCAGCCAAGCCCTGAGCCTGGACCCTGAATGCTTCAGGCAGTGGCAGTACCGAGTCATGGTCCTTGGCTGGTCCCTTCCTCCAAAGCCATGGCATCCAGTTCCTATGGGTTTGCCCTGTGCCAGCTCTCCCAGCCCCAGGGCCCTGCCTTCCCCAGTGAGGTAGGGGGGTGGTGGGAGGAGGGCAAGTTGGAGGGAAGGTGGGAGGGGGATGGCAGGTTAGAGGGTCCTGTTCACCACAGAGCAGGCACAAGGCTGGACGAGCTGGGCCCGGGTTCAGACTCCACGGCTGTGGTCTTCTCACAGCGCCTGTGGTGAGATTGCCCAGGGAGAGGCCCCTTTACCGTCCCCGGGGGCTGCCCCACTGGGCCGGCCGTGCTCCCGACGTCATCAGCGGGTGACTAAAGGGTCGCGCTGCCCCTCCTTCTTTCCAGGGATCGAGATTACGACGACATCAACGAGGAAGATCCCTTCAACCCGCAGGCCCGTCGCATCGCCACCCACAACCCCACCCGCGGGCAGCTCCGCAGCTTCTGCAGCTACAGCAGCAGTCTGGGCAGCCAGGCCAGCCTGCACCCGCCAGCACAGACCATCTCCAATGCCCCGGTGTCTGAGTACATGTAAGGCTGCTCCATCCTCAACACCCCATCCCCTCCTCGCCCGCTGGGGAACCCCTCAGGGGTGCTGGGCCAGCTCCTGCCACTGCAGGCCGGGTGCTCGTGGTCTGGCCTGCAGCTCTCTGAGCTGTGAAAACAGCACGCTCAGGAACTCCACAGGTAGAGGCACCAGGGATGCTGCTTGGAGAGGCCTCAGAGGGTCATTGGGGAGGCTTAGAACGGATCTTTAAGGCATCAACAGACAGAAGCAACCCACGCCCCCCCCCGGGGGGTGGGGAGGAATATACAGCTCTCCAGCTCAGAAGGGTGAAAGCCATGTGTTCAGATCGGGTGTGAAGAGGAAGAAGGCTTGTGGGAAAGATTGGTGCAGCCTTCTCACCTCTCCACCCCTCCTTCACTGTGTCTCGCTTCACTGCTGACTTCTCCCTGGGGGAAGGCTCTGCGCTTGGGGTGTTGTCCTGGGGCACGGAACTACTGCTTGAGAGGGGTGGGTTCTGTGCCCCACTTGGCTGTTAAGTCCCCGTCCTTGGGAAAGTCACTTCACCTTGTTGGCCCAGTTGTCCCCTCAGTAGGAGAGAGAGGACTGACAGGAGGTGGGGTGTCAGTGTGTAAAGCTGTCTCTGACCATGGGGTGCACGGTGCTAGAAAACCGCAAGCTATTAATACTCCCCACAACCACCCATGAGTGCGGAAGACGTTTTCAACCCCATTGTTTCTCTGCTTTACAGCCCCCTGCCTCCCTCCTCTGGGCCAGTCCAGTGTTTGTAGAGGGCTCTGGAGTGTCCCAGATCCCCTTTGCATAGGGGTGCAGTATCCTACTCCATGCCTGTCCTCCGACCCAATGAGAGAGGGAATTGGCACACCCTCCCCCTGGTGCCACTAATGACGAGAGCCCTGGGAAACCGGGTCCATTCAGCAGACTTGTCCTTCTGGGGTGGTGCTCGGTCAACATGGGGTCTCCATCTCTGAAGGGCTGTTACTCCATCTCCCCACAGGAACCAGACTGCGCTCTTCGGTGGAAACCCGCGCTACGAAAATGTCCCATTGATTGGAAGAGGCTCTCCTCCCCCTACGGTACGATGGGCATCTGAAGCCAAGTCGTTTTTATAATAGGGCCTCTTTGCTTTCTCAGCTTTTATTATTTTAATTGTGTTGCTAAGTGATGGGGAATCCTTCCACTTCATCAGAAACCAAAGGGCTTAGTTTGCTGAGCTAGTGACAATGGCTTGTGAACAGTTCTTCTTCCAGCCCCTCTTGCTCTTGGGCGTTAAGGGACGTACCCTATCCTTTGAACACGGCACCTCTGGCAGTGCTAATCCGAGGCCAGGAATCAGCGCTTTCAGAAATGTAATGCCGTGACAGGAAGTCCCGCCTTTTGGACTTGGAGGTGGAACTTCTTGATACGCCCTTGAGCAAGAGGGAGAAAATGGCTCATGAAAAAGCAGGTGACATTCCCCACAGCTCTCCAGCTACATCACCGAGACATCACATGGCTTTGTTTTATTGCATCTTGTCATGACCTTCTGCTTGGTGCCATATTTAAAAACAAATGCGTCCGTATCTAACTCGTTAACCAATTTCTTCTCCAATCTGCACTGTTGTTTGTTTCTCTTTTTAAAGGGGGTGGAGGGGAGCATGTGTCCTAAACATTTCAGAAGACAAACTCACGTTTTGCTTCATTTGCTTTGGTTCTGGTCTTTTTATTTTTTTTATGTTTCTCCCAAGATTTTTTTAAAATGTTTTCACTGTAACCAAAACCTGTCTGCACTTACCCGAGTGTTTGGCTTAATGTTCTTTAAAAACATCTTGCCTGCTAACGTTTGCTTTGTTTTTGCATCAACTATTTTGGAGCTATGTTGCCCATCAAGAGTAAGTTTGACGTCTTTTTCTTTTGTGTTTTGGGATGGTCATTTTGTTCCCCTAATAACGTCCATCGTTTTAGCTGTCCTGTCTTCCATTTCGTATGTTTTCTTTGTATGTGTTTTGCTTTCATTGAAACAGAAATGGGAAATCATTGACAGTAAGCGCTCTGGAGCCAAACCCAGGGGTTCTGTTTATCCCAGCACCAGTCCAAATCCTGAATCCACCTGGATTGTGTGGAGGGCTCCCAGATTCTCTGAATCCGTCAGAGTTCTTCAATACACCCTCCTTGTGCTCCTGCGTCAGGAAGGGAAACTAACTAGGACCAGGGACTGAAACTGATCAGGGGGCTGTTTGGAAAAATTCCATCAAAATGCCCTTTCCACAGAAAAGGGGGATGTTTTCCCCCTAATACTGCTTCCACCTCTCTCTGCCTTAATAGTCTCTTCCCTGCCCTGTCTGAGTGAAATATGACCGGAAGCCAGGATGAGTGTTGACCCCAGCTGGAGTAAATCTAGCTGGAGGAGGTGGCAGTAACGCTGGGAAGGAATTTTTAAGAAAATAATTCAAGTATCTGATCCTCTTTGCCCAGCTAATATTCCTCAGAGCTGCTCCTCACCAGCTGCTTCGGAGAATGAACATGCTGTGCCAGGGTGATGCCCCTTGCATCGAGCTACAGCCTCTGTTGGTGGAATTGCTCAGCCATTAGTGCTCTAGATAACATGGGAGATCTGACACCTTCCCAGAGCAGCTTGCAATTAGCTGTGAGAGCACTTTGTACTAAGCAGTGTCAGTTTAGGTGTAAGGGCTTCCTGTTAATGGCTGAAATGCAGGCTTGTCGTTCAGCTCTGCCCAGAGAGGTCCCAGCCAGCCCTACCCAGTCAGATGGCTCTTGTAATGGCCACCACTGCCCCCAGGAGGCGTGGGACCCCACAGCATGCCCTTGGGCGGGCATGCCCAGGGGCCCAGAATGCCTTCACCTGACCCTGTTGCAGAGGCTGCTGTGCAGTGGTTTATTGGGGGGTTGCAAATGGGGACTTGGCTGAGACCTGCTGAACTCATCTGACCCTCAAAGCCTGACTCAAGGATTTGAACCCAGACCTCCAGAGCGCAGGTGCCTTTCAGTGGTTGCTAGAAATCATTAAGCTCCAACCTTGATAGCAGCATCATTCATTATTTCTTCCGTGCATTGGTTGCTCCCCACCCCCCAGAAGACGATGGGCATTGTCCATGAAATCCTGTTAGACACCTCCGTCTCTGGCTGTAATCCCCTCGGGCGGGTGTCATCTAGCCTAGGGCTAGGCACTAGGCCGTTGTGGCCAGCTCATGCCCCTCCTGGCTCTTTGCCATCCTTGTACTGAGCAGTCTTATTGAAATCCCCAAGGAAGGGTTTTTAAGCTTTTGAGTTCCAAAATAACAACTTCTGAATAATCTTCCCTAATGCCTTGGCTTGGTGGGGACTTTTTTCCCTCCCCTTCCCCCCTTTTAAACTAAATGCCTGGAGAGAATTTCCTTTTGCATTGTTGTTGGGATGGGAATTTCTTGAGGCTCTGTCTGCTCTAGCCTCTCCCTTCAAATCTCCCACCCTTGCACCTGCCCCAGGACAACCAGCCCCAGTCCCCCTGGTTCTCGGAGCAACGCTCATGTCCTACTGCAGAGTTAGCTCAGGCAAGCGACGCCCAGCATCTTCAGGGCCTGTGGGGTATCGCATCGTTCTTTGTGCTAAGACATTCTGATTCATTCAGTGAATTGTGGGAGAATTTGTCTGTCCTGGGCAAACCGGGGGAATTGTGGGAAGGCACTGGAAGACTATAAGCACTTGAATGACTTGGCCTGTGTCCATACTGCAAAGTGGGCAGGTGACCAGTACGGGGTTTAGTTTGTAGCCCCAGATGAGCCAGCTAGCCCGGGTTGGAAGCACCACTGAACTTGGGGTCAGTGAGTTGTGTGTGTGGATGGGAGAGGGGCAATGCCTGAGTAAGAGCCTGTTAGTGCTACAGTGAAGACAGACCTAGGCTGTGTCTAGGATTATTCAGAGCAGGGTTAGCTGTCCATGCTCCCACTGATGGAGCTGTCGGTGCTAGTCTGGTGGCGAGTGTGAAGCAGGCTACTGCAGATGCAGCCTTCCATTACCTTTTCTCACTGCCTGTCTCATCCTACGGGAACTGGAATTGGGACCGTTAATCTCCATTTACTAATAATTCAACAGAAGGTCAGCCAGCAAACTTGTGTCCTATAGAGAGAGTCCTGTGAGCCGTGGCATCCTCACACCATCTCTGGCGTGTCTCTGTGCATTCCTCTCCCTCAGTGCCCCACTCCGTGAATGGCGTGCACACTTTGTGCGTCGCATTTGTGCCTTTTCCCTCTGCACGTGCAGTGTGCTCTGCTCCGGGGGGCAGCCCAGCATGGCACGGTTCTTTGCAAGGAGGAGTCATCCCAGCAGGCGTACCCCTTTTCCCTCCAACTTGCCACTGTCCAAACTGTATTTGGTAGACATGAAAACCAAGCACTGATACGTGTTGCCATAGTCAGGGCAGAATTACTGTAATGAATGACGGTTCCTCAATTTTTCAATCACAAAGGCCTTTGTACTCATCATTAAAATCCCATCACCTCCGCTCAGTTAGTATGTGAACCTAAAAGGAACATTTGGATACACTGGGGCTGCTTGGTTCTATCATAATAAAATAAAAGTAGAATAGAATACTTTAAAATCAATTCCTCCTCCATTTAGGTGTGAGCCACTTAAATCAGCTGCTCCTTGTCCCTCCTAGGCAGTCGAAATATCAAATGAAGCAGGGGCACAGACCCACTAATTACTAAGGGACTGCTGGGTGGCTTAGACCCCACACCCATCCGCTGTTGGGTCTGTTAGGGTTTCTTATGGCTTAAAAAACTGAAGGGAAAGTGTTGGAGTTTTTAAATTAGGGTTTAGAATTTCCCCTGCTGTATTTACAGTCTCGTTTCTGAGCTGGGGCCTGCAAATCAGAAAAGAAATGTGAATAATCTCATTTTGCTGTCCCAGCAGAGTGAAAGAAACGCTAGAATTGGTGTAAAATTAGATAATTAAGACACAAATAAAATAATCTCTTGTTTTACAGATAACACTTTAGATTTCACTTCACCAGGGTAGGGAACTTGCCCATAAATAGGATCAAATTTCTCTTACTCACGGGATCTTGACCGATAAATAAAGGACTAACTCAAAAATTAAAACGCAGAGACTTCCACAAATCCACTTGGGACTTCACTGTTGCTGTTGATTTCACGTGGAAGTTGCCCAGATATTATGATGATGGGTGGCAGAATAAAACCCTCAGATAGATAGGTTTGCAATTGAAGCCTCCTTTTTTACTGACTTGGGGTCTTAAACAGACATTTCCAAGTTCAGCAGCAAAGCTTCTACTACTGAGTGGCTCACCTGATTACATATCATAGACAGAACATATTTCCTAATCTCCCTCTTCTCCTCCACAGTACTCGCCCAGCATGCGAGCCACATATCTTTCTGTCAATGATGAGCATCTAAGACATTACGGCAACGAATTCCCAGCCTAATGCGTGCTCTCCCTGAGCAACTTACAAGAGATGAAAACACGAACAGCTTTTCTGCAATGGAAACCAAAGGCAACTGGAAAGCGCATGAAACAAAAAGGCCTCTTGCTGGAGAAGAGAAGGGACAGGAGCTGACAAGATCTGGAGCTGGTTCTGGCTGAAGGACAAATTACAGGTCAAAAGCTGATGATTGCTAGAAGCCCAGAGCATGTTCCGTGTGCTCTGCAGACCCCTCCTGTATCATCTGGCAGCTTTTGCTCACATTTAGTCTTCCTCTCTGAAGAGCACATGGGACAATGCCCACAGCCTCCGTTCTCCAAACTAACCTCCCTCACGCCCTTTGCTTGAAACCTGGTTTCCCTCTCTTCACCCATCCCCAGCATGGAGCAGGGATTCCAGCTGGCTTGTGATACAACAGGCTAGGTGCTGCCACCTCTCTGCCTCCCCGGCCTGCAGGGCTGGATGCGGCTCGCTGCCATTTCTAGCATGGCAGCCGCTGTCAATTTGAAGACTGAAGCAGCTTTGTGCATAGAGGTGGGTTCCTCTTGCTTCCTATTTGCACCAACTTGGGGTTATTTTATGTCATTGGAGGGCCTTTGGTGGGCTCCCTTTGATAAGTAGTTAGGTGTGAATAACAAGACCAGTGCACTGTCCAAATACACAGAACACAGGCACATCCACTGTTTGGTATCGTGCACAACCACCTTGCAAATTGGGGAGATGCTCCTCACTCCTGCAGCAACGCAATACCAACCACTAGTGATTCCAGCTTCCTTTTAAGGGTCCCAGCGGGTGGGCTTGCACCCTGCTGTCGTGTGTTGGCATCCTCCCCACACTCTCTGTAGCACCTGTTTGGTATTTACGGTACCAGACCTACACACTTCTCCTCACCTGTCTTGCGGTCCCTTTGCTACTGGAATACACCAGGATGGTCTCAGGTATTAGAGACTTTAGAATAATTATTTGTCCTTGTATTATTTTTTGCTGGTATCTTTTTTTCACCAGTAGTTTTATCAACTATCCAAAGAACAGACACACGCAGCACACTTTTTTGCCTTTTTTAGAAGGATATTTTTGGTTTTGCATGGTTTTTATATAAAAATCTTTTGCGGGTCTTGTAACTTTTTTTTTGGGCACTGATTTTTGTTCCTAGGGGCTGGCTAAAAAACAATAATATTTTAGAAAATATTTTAATCCAAACCCGGAGATAATTTTAAGAATCATGTGAGAGGCTGCATCTCATTCAAGCCCTTTTCTCCTGCCACTCAGCGTGGAGGATGGCAGCCACTTTTGTTCCATCGTGTGATGGGAGGTGGCAGCTCTGCGACTCCGTCCCCACAGCCATTGAAATGGTGTTAGCAGCAAGCAGTAGGTGGCACTTCTTTTGATTATGAGCAGTGTGGATGTTGCTGAGCTAAACAGTGCTATAGACTAAACCCAACAGAGGGGTCTCAAGAAAACTCCTCTGTTCACACTGATCAGAGAAACCTGTTAGCTACAATAGTCTTGTAACACGGATGTTGCCAACACTATCTTCTCTTAGTGTAGACAATACCTCAGTTACCTCCTCTCCCTTCCGTAATCAAAGAAAATACAGGTTCACCCTTTGCCATCCTCCTCCCGTCTCCTTTGGGGCAGGAGAGAATACCTAGTCAGCAACGGTGGGTGAGAACTAATTTCTGGATTCAGAGGATTAAAAGACCCAGATGGAAAGAGATTTTTTTACCCACTTGATCCATTTAGGTGTCCGTCCTCTTCCCGTGGTTAAATACAGCCCTAGCATAAGCATTTTAGCTCCATCTGAAATCAATGAAGTTGCTTCTGCTTGCACCAGAACTGAATTTGAACCATGGTTCCTCCTAAGCTGTGGTGCTGCACCCCCTACAAGCCTGTGCTCTCAAAAAGGGAGAAAAGCCAGCCTGCAGCCACCTCTTCAGAACAGAGCAATTGGTCCACGGTTCATTCTACCGAAGCACAAAAAACCAGAGAAACTCTCAGCCCTGAATCATGCCAGGTTGGTTGGATGGCATTGGCCCAGCCTGCTCTGCTGATGCTGAGCTATCCTTCCACGTTCATTTTTGCTCTTCTCAGCCTAATGCTGTGGTTGCGATGCTAAAACTGAACAGGCTCCTCCTCCTCAACTGTGCGGAGCTGCCCTCCCAGGCATGCAGAGACCTCTTGGAGGTTTTATAACCTGTGTCTTTTAAAGATAACTGTACAGATCATGCACCATAAAATTGTTTGTACGTCCATGTTACGCGTGACTAGCTCTAGGGTATGGTTGAAAATCTTCATTTTTGCTTTTAATGTTTCAGTGTAACAGTACTGGTAGAAGAGCTGTTTTTAAATGCATGTGAATTAACCTCATTCTGGGCTCCTTGGAGGAACTGGGAGTCCTGCTTGATTTGTATGTACCCTCCAGGAAGGAGACAATAAAAATTTGGACTAAACATTCATCTCCTTTTGATCCTTATTACTGCAGGATGGTGTCTGCCAACATCTTCCTTGACTTGCATAGATGAGGCTTCAGTCTGTCCTAGCCTGGTCTCCAGAGCTGAGTGCACACTGCAGCCAACAGTTAGCTGCAGGAACAGTTTGCTGCAAATACTGAATTGAGTATTTTATCTCCGCAGTCCAAGATGTCTTTTGATTGGGCACAGGTCACATGATATTGCTTCCATTCCCTGACTGAATGTCACTTATAATTAGGTTGCTGCTGCAAATGCTCACGATTATGTGTGGATTCTTTAAATATTGAGGTGCCCTAGTCCTACAGTGCTATTCAAACCTACTTAGATCTGTGGGTTTGAACTTGGCTTTCTGCTAATAGACTGCAATAATCACTTCATGGTTTGCCTTTGCTGCAAATATTCACACCACCAAACGGATTTGCTAGGGTGTTTACAAGGAACACAAATGCAGTTAAACAAAAGTTGTTTAAAAAGTCTCTGGAATGCGGGTGTCTCTGTGTCTCTTCCCCCTCCCCCCAGTACTTGCCTAGCTCTGATTGTTTAATTTCAGAACACAAGAAAGTTCTTCCAGCTATAAGGATGCTAGGGCCCAGCTATTTGATATCGAGAGCAGTGCCACCTTATGGTATAACTTGTTTGTGCAATACAGTGGAACCTCAGAGTTACGAACACCTCGGGAGTGGAGATTGCTCGTAACTCTAAAATGTTCGTAACTGAAAAAAAACTTATGGTTCTTCTTTTAAAAGTTTACAACTGAACATTGTCTTAATACAGCTTTGAAACTTTACTATGCAGAAGAAAAATGCTGCTTTCCCTTCATTTTTTTAATAGTTTATGTTTAACACAGTACTGTGCTCTATTTGCTTTTTTTTCCCTCTCTGCTGCTGCCTGATTGTGTACTTCCGGTTCCAAATGAGGGGTGTGGGTGATCGGTCAGTTCATAACCCTGGTGTTCATAACTCTGAGTTTCTGCTGTAGATGGATACCGCACAATGTATTTAATTTGCATTAAATTAAAAACACCCAGGTTGCACTCCAACATCTAGACTGCCGTTAGTGTCCTCTGACTCATGTTCAGAACCCACTTGAGCATTGCAAATGTTTAGTTTTTAAATTGTACTAGACAAATACCAGTATCTAAGGATATTAATCTAGGTTTTTAAAAGACTGAAATGGCACCACGTGTATCATGGTTATTACCAAAACTGTTTTTTATGGCCAGGATATCAAATTTTGGTTTTATTGCTGCTAATAAGGATGGCAGTAAAAGCTCCAGAATGTGGGATCCAGGGAGCAGTTTACAGGTAGGTGCAGTGCCTCAACTGGGACCTGGACATCTGAGGACAGCTCTGTCTTTCTGGCCCATTTTATTCTTGGCCCATTTGCTGGACATGCCAGCAGGCCTGGCTATCACAATGGCTGGTTTCGTGAGGTAATGTTAAATGGGCAGCTCTAAACAGAGGCTACCAGTGCCATCCCTTTCATAGGTATTCCCATAATGTGTCAAACCCACAGTCAATCTACCTCATTATCTTCTCTAACAGTGGCCAGCACCAGATGCTTTAGAGGAATGTGCAAGAAACCCCATAAAATGCAGTGAGATAATGTTCTCGTTAAGGAGGTCTCCTCCTCACATCTAACCAAGATTGGCCTAAGTCCAGAAGCATAAAAATTATTATTCCATCAAAAGTTTTTTTTTTTTTTTTTTTTTTTTTCAGTATTGGAGCTCTGGATATTTCGGTTATTGATGTAAATGTCCAGTTCCTCCATGAATTTTGCTAAATTGTTGGCTTCAATACCCTGTGTCAGTGAGTTCCACAGTCTAACTTTGCATTATTTATTTCCTTTCTCCACAAGCAGCAGCTTGGCAATCACATGTTAACATCTGATCTTTACTGACTTGGGACAGCTTTGTACAGGTGGTCTCCTGTGGGAAGGTTCTATATCCTGTTAGTACAGTACAGTTTGGAATAACAGGATTAAAAAAATGACAAAATATTCAGGGGTGGGGGAATTTCTACTTTTCCCCATGCACCCCAAAAAAGGGGGCCATAGCAAATTGTGGAACTAGGGGAAAGATGTTTTGTCTCGATGCTTGTGGGCAATGCACAGTCCTTTAGCTGTTAAAAGCTATGTTAGTCACAGCCATGGTGTAAGGTGAATTGACCGTCCTGTCTTACTAAGGGTTGCAGTAGAGTTTAGCATTCTCCATCTTCCTCCTCTGGTATCCCAGGATTCTTTCAGTGACTCATGTTTTTACTGAACGGTTTCACATTGAGCTCTCCTCTTTATGTATTCTGCTCCATCTCTCCCCGCTCCTTGCAGTAGTGTCTGGAAATAAGCTGCTAGTAGATAATGGCTGTTTTGATAGTGAATGGAACTGCTTATAATTGTTGGCAGCAGATGGCTGTTGGGTCACTCAGTGCTGTAATAAATCATTAATATAATGTAAAAAAAAGTAGCTGCTTTTCCAGCTGACTTTTTGTAAAGCCCCTCATATATGCACTGAACAGCTGGCTGAGATGAGATCTATTCCCTGTGGTGGGCTTAGGCTGAAAGCTGTTCACTTCAATCAAAACTTCCTCAGAGTAGTGTTTGGTTTTCCCCCCTAGGAAGCCAGTGAGTTTTAAATTTTGGCTGCCATTTAATGGATGAAAACAATGGTCTGTGTGCACCAATGTGCAGCCAGTTTTCTTTCAGCTCCTAGTTTCCTAAAGTGGGGGTCAGGACCTGGGCCCAGGGCCTCTGATCCTCAACCTATAGGGCTAGGTGGGCGGAGCCCTTACCACACTTTTTTCTGGTGTCAATTGGGTTAGGCGCTGGTACAGGTGGAGCTGCTGCTCTGCCGCTGTATCTCAGTCCAAACATGCAACTTCCCCTACTGTTCTGTGCAGTCCCGCCGGAGCTGCCTCTAGCCTCCTGCAGCCCCAGCTTTGGCCGAGCGCGTCCGTCCACCCTCCCGCCCTGCCGTGCTGTGGCTTGTGGGAGCAGCGGGTGGGGCAGCCACCCCCCACGCCTAGGTCGGGCCAGTAACTAGTGTAGGGGCCACGTGGGGCCGGTGGCTGCTGCATCCCAGGGCAGCCCTGAGCCTCTTCAGGGGCTGGTCCCACCACCTCTTCCCAGCCAGCAAAGGCACCGTGCTTGGCCACCGGCCAGCAGCCAAGGCAGGCGCAGGGTGCGAGGACAGGCTGGGTGGGGCCTGCAGGGGCCTAGGCCATGGTGAGGGGTGAGCAGTACGGGGGGGGGGGCATTGGGGGATGGGCCAGGCCCCTCCCCCCGCCAAAGCACGCGCAATGTTGCCCTGCTCCCTCATTTAACACCTGCTCTGCCCTCCCCCCCTCCGCCAAGATGTGCGGGCGGCGTCCGGCCCGTCACGTGACTGCCCCGCTTCCAGGCTCCGCGGGCGTTGCTGGGGCAACGGGGACACGCTGCCCGCGGCTGCAGAGAGCCGGCCCGGAGCGGATCTGCCCCCGCCCGGGTAAGGGAGGGCCCCTTGGGCTCCACCCCCGAGGTAAGGGAGGGAGGGGCCCTGCGGCTCGGGCCCCCCTTGGCCTCAAACCCTCCGCACTGGTGAAGGAGGAGAGGGGCCCTGCGGCTCAGCCGGGCCCCCTTTCTCCTACCCAGCGCGGCTGCTGGAGCCCGCGTGGGGCTGAGCAGAAGCGGGCCAGCAGCCGGACTCCTGGGTCGCTCTGCTGGGAGCCCCGCGTGGGGCTGAGGGGGCAGAGCGGGGCAGCAGCCGGACTCCTGGGTTCGCTCTGCTGGGAGCCCCGGTGGGCTGAGGGGCAGAGCGGGGCCAGCAGCCGACTCCTGGGTTCGCTCTGCTGAGAGCCCGCGTGGGCTGAGGGGGCAGAGCGGGGCCAGCAGCCGGACTCTTGGTTCGCTCTGCTGGGAGCCCGCGTTGTGGGCTGAGGGGGCAGAGCGGGGCCAGCAGCCGGACTCCTGGGTTCGCTCTGCTGGGAGCCCCGCGTGGGGCTGAGGGGGCAGAGCGGGGCCAGCAGCCGGACTCCTGGGTTCGCTCTGCTGGGAGCCCCGCGTGGGGCTGAGGGTGCCAAGGTTTGTACTGCTTTAACTGTATTGGTTTGAAATTGTATCGTTGAGGAGGTCTGACCCCCTAGCATGGACACAGTTCTACCAGCGTAAAGGTGCTTACCTCAGTTTATTCCTGTAAATACTCCTATAATAATGATTAGAGGAATAAGCTGTACTAGCGTAAGGCACTTTTATACTCCTATAACTGCGTCCATGCTGGGGTGTGGTTTTAACAATAAAACTGCCCCCACCCAACTGAAATAGTTAAATGGGAACAAAAACTGTGTAGACCAGAGGTTGCTCTTTAAAGGCCAAGGCCCCCATCTCATGACTGTGCAATCATAGGTCAAAGGAAATGGTGGGAAAACTTGTTGCATGCTAGATCCATGTAAAAAAGTAGGGATACGCTTACAAAAAAGATCGATAGAAATAAGAGAGGCAAGACCCACTGGATCATCCAGTCCAGGATTGTTCCCTAATTTAAACTCTCTCATCATTTCTAAACACAGAATGTAATCCCTTGCAGTAGGGACTATATCTTTCTGTGTCCCCCATGAAGCATCTGCTGTGCAAGACAGCAGTGAAACAGTAAGTGTGAAGCAGTGCAAAGGTGCAACGTTTCCTTCTCCCTCACCTCAGCAGGCACCATGGAGATCGTCTACGTGTATGTGAAGAAGCGCAGCGAGTTTGGCCGACAATGCAACTTCTCTGACCGGCAGGCCGAGACCAACGTGGACATCCAGCCAGACCCGAGCCTAGCCAAAAACTTCGTAGAGAGGGACCCCATTGATGCTGCAATACAGTGTGCCAGTGATATGTCGGAGCATGAGGTACAGTGGGAGCAAACAGAGCTCTCTTTTAATGAATACTTACTTGCAAGGCTCCCTCTGACAGGATAAGAGAGATGTGTCGCTGAGGGAGTTGAAAGTTGGCTATGCTCAACAATGCAAAGTGCCCGTAGTCAGTGATCAACCGGTGATCTTCTGGGACCCTGTTTAGGGATATAGGTATCAAGATCTCCTCTGGAAGAAATACAGTGGCGCTGCTGGTGTAATAATGGTACAGTATTCAGAGAAGTTTGCAATGATATTATCTCAGGGTTCTCACCCATCCCAAAATTCACAAGATGGAGCTAATGTTTTCATTGCTGTCTCCTGCAGGACAGTTAAGAGCTCTGAGTTTGTCTAGTGGTTAAAGCAGGAGACAAGGTTCTATTGGTTCTGATTCACTGTGTGACCTTGGCAGCTCTAAGATGCTAAGATATAAAGTGGATTTGATCGTAGCTACCCCACAGGAAACCAGGTGTGAGGCTCCATGGATGTTTGTAGCATGGCTTGAGATGGAGAACCCCTGCCATAGCAAGGAAGAGACTAGTGTGTTGCAAATCTGGAATTCCATGAAAAAAGGGGGCGGTTGGGGGCTTCTCACTTCTCTGCAGTCAGTGATGGTAAATAAAGAAAACAATTCATGATGATTTCTTAAGAGTTCCCAGAGTCGGACTGATCCTTTGCAAAGCCAATCTGCTCCGCTTGGGTGAGATATGAGACACTACTTTGGGTTTGAACAGTGGAGAAGTAGCCAATAATTCTTCATTCCAATGCTGGCCCTTGTTTGCAATCACGTTGTTGGAAACCCCTCTTCTCCTGTGTGGGGAGTGATAAAAGTAACAACTTTGTTAGTCCCATTTGTTAACACTGCCAGATGAGCTCTGGGCCTCCCTTGTAATTTTCCCAGTATAAACAATAAGGTGGAATGCTACATAATCCCCACTGCATTCCAGTAGATGGAAGTTGAGTGGGAGCACTACGGACATTTGGTGAAGTGATTATCCGTAATTCCATTGTTAGCCACAAAGGGGACTACAAGTTCAACACTTGGTTATGGCCAGAAAAGTGACTGTAATGCTGGCAGCTTCTCCCCATCTGCGTGTGTGTGTGTTCGAGTCAGATCTGCTGATGGCACTGATGAAAATAGGGTTTACTCCCCTTTGCCCTGCAGGAGAGGGGGCAGCCGGAGAGGAGTGTGCAGGGTTCTAGTCTGCCTTGTGCATCAGCAACTGAACAGCCTGTTCTATTCTGACTGCCGGCTCTAGTCTTGGCGATGCCATAAGAGCCAGAGAGAAGAGGGCTGAGTTTTGAGAACCCAGGTGGGGTTTGCAGCACTTACAAAGCCAGGGAAATCTGAGCACTGACTGGATCTGGACTCAGTGAGGGAGTAAATGCTAGACCCCACAGAGCAGCTTTAAAAACCAAGCCCATCAGCTTTGTATCTTGCTTCCCTCTCTCTTTGTGTAACACTTCAGGTCAACACAGAGAGATTTGAGATGGAAAACGAGGGGGTTAACCACTTGGAAGGAGGGTGGCCAAAAGACGTCAACCCGCTGGAGATGGAGCAGACCATTCGCTTCCGGAAGAAAGTGGAGAAAGATGAGAACTATGTCAACACCATCATACAGCTCGGCAGTGTAAGGCCACTGTCCCATGCTTTCCTCCCCCTCTGCCTGTCTGTGTGTGTTACAGCTCCCCTTCCCATCATGCTCTGCTTGCTGCCTGCCCTCTCAAGCCAAAGCTGCCTTTCCCAAATGTCACATCACGGCTTATTTGCATGGCTTGCTTCACAGCTGATGGAACATTGCATCAAACAGAACAATGCGATCAATATCTACGAGGAGTACTTTGACGATGAGGAGACAGCAGACGTAGCAGATGAGCCTCCGTCTGCAAAAACCATCAATGTGTTCAGGTATTGGCAGTCAGGAGGTGCTACGCTGTGTGCTAAGCATTCACTATTCTGTTCCAGTCCATACTGACCATTGGGCCAGCCGAGGCGGCTACCTCAGTTAAGCCGGCGCCGTTAAGCTGCATCTGCTGACAGGAGCAGGTATAACTGAAACAGCCATCACAGCAGATCCTAGCAGCAGTCCATCTCCAGCAGAATTAACTGCAGGACATCCCAGCTATTTGAATGGAAGGCTGTAGGTATAGCCTTTCTCCTGACAGAGACAGACTTTCTCTGCACTCGGACCAACCCTGTCAATTTCATCTTTGGAAAGTAATATATTAATATAGATGCTCCTTTGGGTATTTCCGAATCATTCTTCTGGGACAGGCGATTACTACAAGAGTTCAGTGCCCCGCCTCGCTCAGATTATTTGTTTCGATCACTGAAAGCAGACTGGTTTTCCTTCCCTGTGTTCTGAGCAGTAATTAACATGTCCTTCAAAAAACAGTCAAATAATGTTCATATGGGGAGGATCTAGTGGACTTGGGGTATTATGGGGATCTTCAGTGAGTATCCCAAGTTTTAATATCTTTTGTGCCACAGTGTCAAAGGAATCTTCCTTCTTTTGTTTCTCAAAGATTTTTTTCAGTGTTAGGGCCTGTGTAGTAACTTTTAAAAGTTAGATCCTGGAATGTAATTGAATTTCTATAAATTTCTAACTGGAAAGGTTTATTAGCTCATCTTGGTCTTCCTGTCACAAACCAGTGCAGCATTGTTTCCTGTAATCAATAGTCAAAGGTTTTAACCTGTTTTAATTGAGGCTCCCACCACTTCCCCTGAGCAACTATTGCATAGCCTGGAGCATGACAAAATTGTTAGCAAGTTAATGCCATTGTTTTATTATCAAAAAGGGATCCAAATTTAATCAAAAGGACAGCAACGCATCTCTCCTGGCACCCAGATGGAAGCAAGAAGCTGGCAGTAGCTTATTCCAGCCTGGAGTTCCAGCGAAGCTCCAAAGATATGAGCTATGAGTCATACATATGGGATCTCGGTAAGAAGGGAAAATGCTGGAGTTAGTAATGCTTGCCACTAACATGGTTCTTCATGTCTGTTAAGTGCTCTGAAGGTATTAACTAACTAACCCTCACTGCATCCCCCGGGAGAGTAGAAGGGACATTGCCTCCGGTTTTACACATGAGGGAATGAGAATTGGGGTTGAAGGTATCTGAAACCTCACCAAAATATGGAAAACAACCTGTAAAGACCCACTCTCTGCAGGGCCATATTCACACCTTACGTGTCACTAGGTACAACGTCTTCCATACCCCCACTGCCTACGGCTGACCTTTGTGTTTGTCATAAAAAATGAAACGAAAAGAAAAATAAACACAGCCTCCTTGGGAAGGCACAAGACCCTCCACCACACATGGGGATCCCAGCCTGAGCCGGGGCGCAGCCCACCTGCCCCAGGAATGGTGCAAGGGGGGGACCGTACCTCTCCCCACGGCAAGCAGTCCCCAGGTGTCTTCCGTCCCTCCCGCATCCTGGCACAGAAGCAGTGCTCCGGCTCTGCCCATGTAAATGAATGAGGCATTGGCCACGCCCCTCCCTCTTCCTCTCCCTCTCCCTCACTGGCATGGTGCAGAGGCAGCAGGGTGGCCAAGATTGGGAAGGGGCTGGGACGCTCTCAGCCAGCACCTTCAGCAGCCACTCCGCCCCTCCCCCGCCCCCCAGCCACAGCTCACAGCAGCCACAGGTGGGCTGACTTGGACACTCACCCTGCTCCAACCCCACACGCTGGGCAGCCACCAACCCACACCAGGAGCCCAGCCGCCCTCAGGGGAGCCGAATGTGTTAACTTTTAACCCACTTTTAACTTTTTGGCGCCCCTAGAACGCTAGCACCCTCGGGGCCTAATTGGAAATCCAGCCCTGACTCTCTGGCTTCCCAGCATAGAGCCCTTCTCGCTTCTTCCAATGAGCTCAGTTACATTTTCCAGACACGCTGGATTGTTGAAGTAGCTTAATTGCCTATTCTGTTAAAAAACAAGAAGCAACACAAGCCCTGGGTTGGGAAAATCGCCTTGTTGAGGAACTTCCCGGGTGTATAGAACTTCAGTGCAGTGGGGATTGTGGGTGTGGGGGACTGAGATTGATGAGGATGTTAGAAGCAGGACTCAGTCCACCACTGAAAAATAAAAGGATGGCAAGCAAACCGGGCAGTGGCAGTGGAGTCTGAGGAATGGACACCTCTTCCTTCCTCCCATCCTTTCAGATGTGAATAGACCTTTCACAGCCACAGGGGGCTGCAACCACAATCTGACAGATAAGGAAGCTGGATACCTTCCTTCTCCCAGCTGTCAGTCTAGTGACTTGCATTCCCAGCAGCTTGGAGCTCCTCAGTAATGGTCCCATCTGCATTTTTTCCCCCTTTAGAAGCAAGGTGCTAAATGGGAGAAGAGTCCTGCAGAATGGAGGCAGTAAGCGAGCATTCAATGCAACACTCCTCCTCTTTCTGCCCCAAGATGTGGCATGGCTAATAGTCTGTTTGGGGGGGACATTATGAGGTGCATTTTTATCTGAGGCAGAGAGAGGAATTGTTGGTCTAGTTCAGGCCCAGAACTGGAAGTCAGGACTCCTGGGTTCTCTTCCTGGCTGTTGTGATACCTTGGGCAAGTCATTTCCTCTCTCTGCTTCCGCCTGTACAATGGAGAGAATACTTGTAAAGTGATTTCAGGTGAAGAGTGCTGCATAGGTGCTAGAGATTACTCTGGATTAGTACATTGCAGTAACGGTTTCTACCCTGCCTCTCGCTAGCATTGATGCTGGAAAGACGTGGGTTCTGGAGGTCACTGGCTAGTGTCCATCATTCCTGAGCTGAATTAGTTGGAAATGTTGTTTTCCTTCTGGGCTTCACTCAAACTTTGCTTTTCTCTATTTTGTCCCTTCCCCGTAGAAAATCCAAACAAACCAGACCTGGTTCTCAGGCCATCATCCCCGCTTGTGAGCCTGGAATACAACCCCAAAGACTCTCACATCCTGGTTGGAGGATGCTATAATGGACAGATCGGTAAGGGACATGGATTTTATATAAAGCAACACTACCAGGGGAACTGCTTAATTTTAATTCTGCGCCAGCCTTGCTCCAGTGATAATCTGCATAAAGACTCCTTAGTGTCATTCACTCCAAGGCCTGGAATACTGAATTGGAACACACGATTAGGCAGCAGGTGGTGGCCATGCAGGCTGTGTGGCTAGATAATTCCCCGTGAGGTGATAGTGATCCAGGCGAAGCCCGTTCTGACAGTAGCGGAGGTGAGTCGCCCTGGACGAGGAGGCTCTGTTATTTCCTGGAACACCCACTTTAAAAATGGTGGCCATTGCGTTTGTTTATCCCTCAAACCGTGTCAGGCACTTTCCAGATGGGAAACAGACATGGATGTAGCTGGTGGAATATTCTGAATTACTAAGTAACTTCAGTGCTAGTGAAATCAGCAGTCCCTGGGAACTGGAGGCTCAGGCTTGTCCATACAACTGGTGCAGTCCAAACAGTGTCAGTAAGAGCTTCCTGTGCCTTCTGCACGCACTACGTGGCACCAGTGTGACTGAGTCCCATTATGTAGAATGGGCCAGTGGGTCTCTGTGACCATCCAATCTGCCTGTGTGCTCTCTGCCTCTCGCCTGCTGGAGTCAGTGCAGTGGGGACGGGAGGGGTGTGTGAGAGAGATGTGGACATTAGAAGCAGGACTGAGTCCACCAACACCCATAAACATTTTATTTATTGTCAACAGTAGCCCAGCTGTATCCCATTGACGTCAGTGGGGGAACCTCCCTCTCCCCAGCCCTGGGATGACTCTGCTCTGTAGTGTTCAAATAGCTACCGTCGCCAGCACAAATGTTCTCTCTGGCGATGCCCTGGCATGTCTTTGCTAACCAGAGCGTCCTTCCCGGCTGCATGGCTGTAGATACACCATGTCGTCAAGCAGACTAGAGTTGAGGACAGGAGGCTGCTGTTGTTGAGCCTGCGTGCTGTACAGAACACTGTGTCTCGGGTAGCTGCTGGTGGGTAGGCTTACCTGCTATTGCTCGCCTCCCCACTGATGTGCCTCGGGAAGCGAACGGCAGCATGAGAAAAGCTCTGAATAATTGCCTTCATTTCATTTGTAGAATAAGTTTTGTTCCCTTTTTTTAAACATTAAAAGGGGCTTCCCCTTTGCCAGATCCATGTAAGATTCTATTATTTATTCAGCCACGCAAGCCTTTCAATTTAGTCACACTCATTTTTATGTTTTCGCTGCCCTTTGCAGCTGCAATCTGATCTGGCAGGGCATGCATTAGAAGGACATTATCATGCACTCCTTAGGTGATGGAAGAGAGAGTCGATTTCACCTCATCCTTCACAGGGCTCCCCAGGCATGCAGCTGATGGCCCAGCAGAGCACACGCTGTCACATTCAATTGGTTAATTATAACCAAGCAAGAGCAAGCGAGTGCCACTCTGCCACGTCCGCAGAGGATCAACCCAGATACCCAACCGTGGCAAAAGCAGGGCTGGGGAAGTCATTTACACCAAAATGGGAGCTACCTTTATGCTGTGCTAGGGATCCTCCTCAGCAGCATCTGTCTGATACAGAGATATGTGTATATAATACCCATTGTTTATGTAGGACCTCTGCTGATTTGTGCTCCTGCAGAGCCATTAGAGGGTGCGTGAGTTACAGGCTGGGCAGTGGTTTGACGCCAGCCTGCTATGTGACCTTGGGGCCTGGATTTGAAGGGCCAGGCACCCAGACCCCTAGCTGGAGTAGCACCATCACCACTGCATACATCTCTACTGGGGATAGTGGTCATCCCCTGCCTCTCCAAGGGCAGTTGGGACACTTGGACTTTCTACACTGGAGTTTTTGGTTGCTGGCATAGCTGCATCAGTGACTTGCTTACCCCAGCTTCAGGCTGCCCTGGGGAACGCACAGTTTAGCCTTTATTCAGCCCATCCACACTAGGAGTTGCAACAGTTTTGCTAGGTCAGTGTATTACTATATTGGCAGCTAAAAACCCCAGTGTAGGTGATGCCCAAATCAGTGGCTGATTTGATGGCTCTTTTGCGATGAAATGCACAACATAAGTGCCAGGTAGTTGCAAACCCTTCTCCTTATTCCTGGCATCACTGCGGCACTGCTGAAGTGATAGCCAAAGAAAGACAAATTCCCCGTTCGCTTCATCCTGTTAGCAAGCACCGAGAGGGGAAACAACCCATGGGAGCCAGGTGGAGCAGAACCAAAACACTAGGGGGAATGGTTATTTGCCACGTCCTCTCAGGGAGCTGCAACCAGTGGAGCGGGGCAGGGGATATGACACAGCTGATGGTCTCCTCCCCCTTCACAGCTTACTGGGACACCAGGAAAGGAGGACAGCCTGTGGAGCTTTCCACCATAGAATTCAGCCACAGGGACCCTGTGTATGGAATGATCTGGCTTCAATCCAAAACCGGCACAGACT
This sequence comes from Chelonoidis abingdonii, assembly GCF_003597395.2. Taxonomy (NCBI): domain Eukaryota; kingdom Metazoa; phylum Chordata; order Testudines; family Testudinidae; genus Chelonoidis; species Chelonoidis abingdonii. Next base: position 29,757,257 of record NC_133781.1, read on the forward strand.
GTTTCTCCGCCTCTACCGATGGGCAGGTAAAGACCAAGAGAAAAGGCAGTCTGTGGTCTCTGCACGGCCAGCACCTGGCATCACCAACGGCCACATCTGACTTGGTAGCACTGACCGTTTCTGCTCAGAGGAGAGTTAGTTTGCCCCAGGACACTCTACTGCCCCCCTCCCACAGAGAGGAAGCGTGGATGTACGTGTGTCCTGCCATTGCAGGTCCAGTCATTCATGAGTTTGATTCAAGACCAGCTGCTACCTGATGCTGGGTAGTAAAAGTGCCAGCATCTGTATACGAGAAAAAAAAACTCGGGATTATGAGACCGAGCCACTCTGATGTCTCCCATCCCCTCTGCCAGGTCCTGTGGTGGGATATTCGTAAGCTGACCGAACCCACTGAGACACTGGTGATGGACATCAGCAGGAAAGGAGTCTTGGAGGATGCTTTAGGAGCCATCGCGCTGGAGTTTGAACCAACCATGGTGAGTGCTGCTTGCTGTCCTTCCCACCAGAGATCAAGTTGGAGGCAGTGTCCTGTGGTAGCTATTGTTCCAAAGACCCCAGGTGTCCCAGGGTGCTGAGCGGAGCTTAGCAGGCTCATGCAGTACTCCTAGGCCAGAAGCATGATGGCCAGGATGCAACACTTCAGGGCAGAAGTACCCAGTGGTGGAATCCTTAGGCACCAGTTTGGGTTATGGCCAAGGGGATGGGGAGGAGGGAACGTACATGTCTATTGTATTAATTTAGGTGGAATAAATGGGCCAAAATTACTGTGTGACGTTAACCAGTGTTAAAAGGGGTCTGGGGTTTGGTATACAGAGGCATTTGCTTACTTAGTACTCTGGTAAACGCAGGGTTAGGAATCCTTTTAACCTTTTATTAAAGAGGCAGAAAAGAAGGGCAACAGCGAAAGCCTTTGAAAGGTAAAGTGTTAAGTGAGGCTTTCATTTTAAAACAGGCCTTGTTCCCTTTCCCGTAGCTGTTCTTTTGGGGGAAAAGAGAATACGTGAGTGGAGGTGGGCTGGAGCTGGCATTGTCGCAGTTGTTGTTAAAGTTCAGTCCCGTTTTCTTTATTAGACAAAACATGACAGACACCCGGAAAAGGGGGCGAGAAAAGAACAGCAGAGATAGAAAATGCAGCTTCTGTCTCTGATGTTGAGTCTCGCTGCTGGACAAACACAGGCGCAGAACATGGTCTTATCAGCCACTCCAAGTTCTGGCAAACTTTTACCAGCAGGGCTCTGTTTAGGGCATTTTGTTTAGCTGTTTTTTTGGTCAGAGGCTGTCAGTAGTGTTGTAAAATGTACAATCTTGGGATGGCTAAGCCAGACTCTTCTTACACAGAAGGAAAGAGAGAGCTCGGAAAGAGAAGAAATGAGGCAGGGAAGGAAAAGGACACATGGAGGTGTGGGAAGAGAGAGATACATGCACACACCCCAGATGGTGTTTGGGGTTCAGCCAGGGGGAGGTGGCAGCATCAGCTGGGTCTCTCTCTCTGCCCTGCTCTGGCCAGGACATTTCTCAGGATCAGAATTAAGGTAGTCCCAAGAGGCGGTGGGGATGGTAGCCGTGATGGTGAAGCTCACTCTAGCAGGCAGTTTTTCTACCAAAGTCTTTCTTCAAGGACCCCAAAAGGCTGTGATGGGCAGAATAGCCCATCCTCCATTATTTTGTCCACCAATTAGGCCTAGTTTCCGACGCATCGGTTGTGGTTCACTGATTTCTGGTTCCACGCTTTTCTCATTTACTCAGCATGATCTTAAAACAGTCCTTGAGCTATATCAGGAGGCCTTTGTGTTTAGACTAATTCAATCTGTCTGTCTGCCTCTGCACCTTTCCCCCATCAACACTTGTTATTACAGGTTATTGGGACATCTTACGAACTTTCACGCACTTTCGACAGCTGAGCTCACATGTAGGGTATAACCTCTCTGCAGGGACTGAAGAGTGTGAGTACCAATTTCAGGGCAGACTATTAGGAACCAGGGCACAAACCCCTTATTGTTCACCAACCAATGACCAAGTGCAAACTCCTCAGGCACTATAACGGCTGTAACATGGAGTCACAGACAGTCCTCTTGGATACGCCGATCTGTCTCACCACCCAAGTCAGCCAGTCTTTGTGATAGATGGTCCCTTACACCAAGAATCACAGCAGTAGTCAGGTTACTCCCAGCCCCAAAGGACCAGTCCCTTACCCCAGCTCAGGTGCATCTTAGATCTCACACCAAAGACAAGGATTGTAGCCAATCCTATAATAAACTATCTAAAGATTTTTTAACTCAGAAAAGGAAACTAATGGGTTATTTACAAGGTGAAAGCAGGTAAACATAAAAACACAAATGAATTACAATCTTAAGTTTCAAAAGATAATAGAAGCTTCTATAATAAGCAAGCTCTATGTGTTGTTTAGGGCTAACTCAGTCTACATGGCTGGCGATCTCTTGCTTATGCCTAGAAAAACTTGCCTCCCCAGAGTCCCAAGCAGCACAGAGATAATCAGTTCCTCTTCATTAGGGGTTTTATTCTCGTCTTCACCTGCTCTTGTGGTTGCAAAGCTCAGCTGATGGGTGGAGTCCCAGTCATGGCTCATCTTCCTGGGGAGGAGGCAGAATAACAGCAAAAGTCTTTCTTTTGTCTTCTTCCTGACAGTATGTAGACAAATTCCAGCTGCAGCATCCCACAATAGTCCATCTAATATTGTTGGACTTTTCCTGTTGGGAAGGGCATGACACCTTCTGTTGAAGATCAACTTGTCACACTAATTAATGCATTCGAAGAAGTGAGCTGTAGCCCACGAAGCTTATGCTCAAATAAATTTGTTAGTCTCTAAGGTGCCACAAGTACTCCTGTTCTTTTTGCGGATACAGACTAACACGACTGCCACTCTGAAACTAATTAATATGTGTCCCCTGTCTGGTGATTGACACAGTCACAAGAGGTTCACAATACAACCGCTCAAATATTACTTTTCTATATGGGATGCAGATGCTGTAAGTGAGCTTAATGCTGGCTGCAAGTCACAAGCGCATTCAATGAAGTCTAAACACTAAATGCATTTGTAAAACTCTCATTCCTATTATAACAATACTAACCCTGTTGAGCCAGTGTCAGTGTTTAACTGAGACAGGGGGACCTTGGCATGAGCTCGCAGCTGGCCTGCCAGCATCGCATAGGGTACATTTGTAGGCCCAGTTAGTATGACATCTCATACGGTCCTGGCGTTCTCTAGGGTACAGCAGGCAAACCAGGTTCTCTACACACTGGTTTGTATTTCTCAAACATGTTGATTTCCTGAGCTTCCACACCCTTCACATGCTTCATTACCATGCACCACATCTGTCTGCATTCAGAGTAACTCCACTGACTTCCATGGGGTTACTCTGGATTTACATCTGCAGTGCTGAGAGCCAGATGTGGGCCCACATGGGTTGTGTACAAATCTGCTTGAATTTCAGAGTGAGGCTGGCCAGTGCCATAAAGCATCTTGAATGCTGCAGGTGGTAATCTCTGCGCACAGCATGGAGTTCCTTCATGGAACCAGACTTAACAAGCCAGGAATTTATTTATTTTCTCCTGATCTTGGCATGCAACTAAAGTCTCTGTTAGAAGACGGGGGTGATAATGGTGTGAGATTGTTGTTTGTTGCTAAAGTAGAGTTTTTGCAGCATACATAGGGCTCTTCCCTGGGCAGCCTGCTGGGTTCTCCATTAGTAAGGGTAAATTATCCAGTGTTGCGGTTTGGCTTCCCTTTCCCCGCTATCCCTGCAGTTGGATGCTGCCGAGACAGGAATAATCAGATGTAGACTCTAAGGGATCTCTAATCTCCAGAGCCAGCAGGGGCCTAGCCATGATAAGCATCTTTATCTCTGCATGGGCAGCCGAGCAGTGCTGTAATCGCTGAGAATGCAGGGTTGCGGAGAGCTGGTGGGGGGCTGCAGCTGGTAAGTATCCTGCTCTGTGCACAAACATTGGGATGTTTACAAAGCGATGAGGCCAGCAGGGGCTGAGAGTTGGGGAGCTGCTTTGGCGCTGGCTTTGCAGAGCAAACCTCAGCCCCGTGGAAGTGCCTTTGGTTTAAGTGTAGCCCTGAAGACAAAGGAGCCGAGCTGTATATGACAATGTAGGGGTGGGGAGGGCCTGTTGGATGAGACTCCATCTCTCCAACAAGACATCAAGAAATGTAACCTCAGTTTATATACACAGTACATGAAGTGCAGGCAAAAAAATAACTTGTGCACGTCCAGGGAAATGCCAGTATTCTAGGCAGTCATTTGATCGTCAGCAGATTCCATGCTACTTTTGCCAGCTTCGGGAAGCCAGAGTTGGGCTTGTTCCTAAAACAGTGGATCTCGCCAACAGCGCTCTAGTTAATAGTACACCTGCCAGTTTTCAATGCCGGGTTCACTTCTCCTCTTGATGCGCATTGGAAGAAAGTTTGCCTGCTTAACTCCTACGGGCATTAGTTGGATCCAACTACACCCTCGCCCTCCACTCATCTAGAAGAGAACAAACCCCTTGCTGGGACCTGCCCTTCATGTGGGAGATCCTCTCCTGCTGGAAGAGCATCCCCACACCCAGTGACAGTTGCGTTCCACTGTGTTTCTGACCACAGCCGACCAAGTTCATGGTGGGGACGGAACAAGGCGTGGTGATCACCTGTAATCGCAAGGCCAAGACACCTGCTGAAAAGATAGTTGGCACATACAGTGGGCACCATGGCCCCATCTATGCCCTGGCAAGGAACCCTTTCTTCCCCAAGAATTTCCTGACAGTCGGGGACTGGACTGCTCGGATCTGGTCTGAGGACTGCAAGGAATCGTCCATCATGTGGACCAAGTAGGTGATGGGTTTTATTTTGCACTTACTGTTTCTATCCCTGATTTATAGGTCAGAATGGGGTTTCAGGAGTATCTCAGTGACGGAGGAACACAATTCTCAGTTAATTTTAATGGCACTTCAGTGCCTGAATCTCTGGGCTTTGGAAATCCTGCCTGCTGCCCCTGCAAGTGGTGGTGGCAGGAAATTGTTCCTCCCCCGACAATTAGGTTTCTTTAGATTTCCCCCTGCAGAGCTACATAGTGAAGACAGAAGCAGAACAGGAGTGAAGGGACCTGGATTCACTCTGTGTCCAGCTGTATGTCCCAGCCCCCGTATATGTGAGAGGCAGCTGCCTAGCATAATTAGCACAGCAATGCTACGCACTCGGGGAATGTGGTAGTTACTCCAATGTAGCATAGCTCTGTAATGTGGATTCTTCAGCACCAAATGGTGTGAATGAGTTTGGAGAGCTGCTGGATTTGTTGGCAGGTACCACATGGCTTACCTAACAGACGGGTGCTGGAGCACCATCCGGCCAGCTGTCTTCTTCACAACCAAAATGGACGGGACCCTTGATGTCTGGGACTTCCTCTTCAAACAGAACAACCCCTACCTCAGTGTGAAGGTTGGGTCAGAAACACATCTTCTTTTACCTTTGTGTCTCCTCCTCACCCGCTGGGTGGGAGCTGCGGGGATCTGAACCATTGCAGGGATGTGGTAGGTGCTTCACAGACCTCTCCCGAGGCCGGTGAAAGGCTGCACCCAGGCAGTGATTTGAGTTGCTTGTGTGGAGCTCTGCAGCAGGAGCAAGCAAGCAAACGCATCCTGGCCAGCCCGGCCATGCAGAAAATAAAGTGGCCGGTGTAAGCTCTGGTGCACACACGAGCACTCACCAGCGTCTCACTGTTTGGGCTGCCCAAACCTGGAGGAAAGAAATGTTCCCGCCAGGCTTTTCTATGTCTGTGTTTCCAGTGTGCCCATCACCGTAGTATCTGGGTGCCACGTGGCATTCCAGTCTGCAGGAGCCAGGCCTCCCTCCTCCCCCATTTAGGCCATGTCATACGTAAGTGAAAACATCTTTTAAAAATCAGTTGCGATGAGTATTAATGATAGTGCCTGAGGCACTTGTGTCAGTCAGTCCTGACATGCTGAGCCGTGTGGCCAGCTTGCCCTGACACAGGTACCCTGACACTCTGGTGATGGCAGCACCTAAGCAGTAAACTCCCCAACTGGTCCTTCCTCCCCAGGTCTGTGATGAGCCTCTCTTCAGTCTGCGTCTGCAGGACAACGGGCGTTTCATTGGCTGCGGCTCTAAGCTGGGCACAGTGACCCTGCTGGAGGTCTCTTCCGGGCTCTGTACCCTGCAGAGGAACGAGAAGAACCTGGCCACAGCGGTGAGTGTCTCTTATGCTGCAAGTGGCAGCGTGGGCCTGGCTGCAGTAGCTGCCACAGGTGAGCTCAGGGTCTGCTTTGAACCCAGACGCTTCCAATCTCCCTCATAAAATTTGCCAGTAGGAACTGGTGCGATGCAAGCAGCTGGCATGGATGGTCGTTAGCGGTTTGGGAGTATGTGCTCTGAGGCACCCAGGTTGTCTATACACAGAAGCTGCCCTGTTTAACTTCAATTGGATTAAAACCAGATTTAGTTAAACCAGTGCAAAGTCCTGTGTGGATGCACTTATATCTGTTTAAGTCTGGTTCTGTGGGTTTCATTTTGCCCCCAGGTGTGGCTAACCTAGGTAATAGCGTCCACACACAATGTTGCACCAGTTTAACTGAAATGGGTTTCAAATCAAACCTGCCTTTAAACTGGTGCAGTGGTGGGTGTAGTCCAGGCTTCCCACGGGGTCTCTCTGTGTAGTGTCAGGAGGGGTACAGAGGTAGGCAATCCTGGGCGCATCCTTCAAAATAGGGGGCATTCTGGTGGCATTCCAGGTCTCACTAACACCAGGGACGTGGCCCCTTGTGTTCTCCAGCCTTCCGCCTCTGCACTGTGTGGGGCTGGCACTCTCCATTCCCCTGGTGTGTGGAGGAGTTTTAAGACAAATACTCACCCCTTCACTCCTGGTGGTGGGCACCAGGGGAAACACTTGGGTTCCTAAGTAAGTGACCTGATTTTTCCAGCACCCCCAGCCGCTGTGGCAGCTCCTTGTCACGGCCCATGGAGTAGGGTGAGGTGCCGAGCTTTTAAGCCCTGGAGCTCATTGCGAGGCACCCTGATCTACCAGGGATGCACTCGCCCTGTGTAACTGCTTCACAGCAGGGACCTAAGCACCAGAGAGCCCACTTACAGGGACTCCATGCCCCGTGCTAGGTGAAGGAGACCTGTGGCTGATCCCTGGATGGAGGGGGATTGCAGGAATGCCGAGGGCATGGCTAATGTGTGCACAGAGCAGCGAGGCCTGCTGTGGGGCAGGAGGGGAGCAGCTGGCCGCGCTGTAGGGGCTAACCGCATGGGTTCCTAGGGGCTCTGCTTTAGTTCAGGGCCCAGGATTCCTCCCCACAGCCCTACTGCTGGAGGCCCAGGTCCCTGAGCCCTAGCCCTTTCTGCACCCTGTGCCTCTCAGATGTTTGAGCGAGAGACAAAGCGAGAGAAGATCCTGGAGGCCCGGCACCGGGAGATGCGTCTGAAGGAGCGCACCAAGGCCGAAGGCAAGGAGGAGGACGTGAAGGTGGAAACGGAGGAGGAGAAGCCTGAGGAGCTGCTGGCCAGAGTCCAGAAGGAGTTCTTTGAGATCATTGAAGCAGAGATCAGGAGGAAGGAGCGGGCAGACAAGCTGTCGAAAGCCCAGGTAGCACATTGACCAGCTCTGCCAAAGGGATGGAGGGGTGGCTTTCTGACCATGGTGCTGCATCCTGGAACTGGTGTCTAGGAGGCCCGTGGGCGGGGGAATGACACAGCACATCACATGTTGTGAGGAGACCAAACGGAGGTGCAGCTCTGCTCTGCCAGGTCCCTGTGATGAGGGACTTGCTGATTCCAAATCACGTGGACTTGGTTAAAAGTCAGAGGTGATTTTCCTACCCTCCAGTCCTGCCACATGTCTTAGACCTGTGACATTTATATCAGCTGTCCTATCTGAGAAGATGGCATTCACCCAGCAGGGCAGGGAGAGCCCAAGGAACACACTGCTGTTGCAGGCTAATGGTCTGTTTGCCTTTGCTTTCATTTCATTGCAGGGGACCCTTAACCTCTGACAGTCATTTAGCTGAGTGTAGGTCTGTCACGGAGTCCCTGGGCGATGCTCTGGAACTGCTCCCCACTAAGCCAGGCAGGACTTTGGGGAGCCTCCTCTCCCTTGGAGCAGACTTGTTCAGGGCAAGAAGCTCACACGGCTTCACCTCCTGGGTCTCTCCTTGGAGCATTCAGCATCCTCTGCCCCTCCGTGGGCTTCCCACAGCGAGCCCACCCAGGCGGGGTCCTGGGGAAGCCACAGGGTTCTGCACCCCCACTTTGCAGTCAGACGTGACTCTCAGCCAGCAAAACAGAGGTTTATTCGATGACAGGAACAGGGTCTAAAACAGAGCTTGTAGATACAGCGAACCAGACCCCTCGGCCGGGTCCATTCTGGGGGGCAGTGAGCCAGACCCCTAGGTCTGCACTTCACTCCTCGTCCCCAGCAAGCTCCAGACTAACCACCCCCTCCAGCCCCTCCTCTCTGCTCAGCTCCTTTCCCGGGCCAGGAGGTCACCTGATCTCTTTGTCTCCAACACCTTCAGTTGGCACCTTTGCAGAGGAGGGGCCCAGGCCATCAGTGGCTAGGAGACAGAGTGCCCGGCATTTAGGGGCACTGGCCCCTTCCTCTGTAGCAATCACACACCCTTATCCCACCACCTAGATACTTAAGAACTGCCTAGGGGACACTGAGGCACCAACACAGTGTTCAGAGCAAACATTAAGAACAGTCCCAGTTCGTCACAAGGTCTGATGGACATGAGCCTGACACTGCGTTGTTCATACCATTGTCACTGAACTGCAGTTATTCATGAAACCCTCCAGTACTGGCTTCCCCCCCCCCATGAAAGTACAGGCTGTTTGACCGTATCAGCTGCACTCCTATGGAGAAGCTGATTTCTGACTGACTGCACTGTCCTGTTTACCGGCTGCGCTGCCTGTTCTGCCAGGCTGGCACAGATTCCACAAGAACGGGGGGCTGATTTTGATAGCATTTCTAAGTATTCACTGGTCAAAAGTCAAGGCAGCAGAGCTGGCAGGGAGCCTGTTTCAGAGAGAAAGAGGGTCCGTAAGAGCAGGTTTTCCATGCCTGGGGACTTGGAACGCAATGATCTCCTTATTCCTTTCAGGAGAAGGAAGTTACAGATGAAAACAAGGATGAAGACCCCTACAAGGTCAGGATACACCCCAGGGTACCCGCTTTCCCCTACCGTAGACTGATTGCCCATTTCTACCCCCTAGACTGCTGAAAAGCCCCCACACTGCACCCTGTGGCATTTTTCAGTGTCCCTCCTCTGAGCACCTCAATTTGCCAGTCACTTGCCAATCCCCATGTGACATTCACACAGGAGCCAAAATTAGGGGCACCCCTGTCCCAGCCGTACAAAGCTTAATGCTGCAGCACAGCTGGGGAACGTGAGTCCATCTCGCCTGCACCGCGAGAGGGAACCGGGTAACTGGGTCCCCCACGTGGCAGCGCCCAGAGTGTAGCTGGAGCCCTGGGTGCTGTGGGAAAGGAGGGGTTTGTATTCTCAGTGGGAGGAGCCTGTCTTTCTCCTTCCAACCAGCCCCACTCGGGATATGCTGTGGGGCCGGTCCCCTTTCTAAGGACACTAGGCGAGTTTGGCTTGGGAGCTTGCGCCCAACCCTCTATTCTCAGCTGCTGCTTCTTTCTCTATGAAATTCCCCTCTCCCCTTGCATGTAAGCAGCTAACACTACCTCTCCATGCAGCCAGCCTTCTTGGGCGGCCCCCTCTGAGGCAGCCATCCCATCCCTTCGGTCAGCTGCCTTGGGTCCGGCATGGAGAGGAGGCTTCCTGTCAGCCTCCATCCCGTGCAGTACTCAGACCCAGGCGTCCTGCGTGATGACACGCAGCATAGCCAGTGGAGCCAGAAAGAGGAAGGGTGGATTCAGCTCTGCTGTCTTGTGAGCCTGCTCACTGCATCTGTAACAGATCTGGAACCCCCCTCCCTTGGCTGGCAGGGCATTGGGATGCTGTCTATGGAAGGAGACTCTGGGCCCCAGGGGACCCTCCTTGGCCTAACCCCTGTTCTGTCTCCGCAGGAGGAGTGAGCCTGGCATGTGACTCGCACAGTCACACTTAATTTATTCTCGTACCAGTGCAGGTTGTTTCCCCTTTTGATCTTTTCTACAAGACAGACTGGATTAATAAACAGCAGCATTTTTAAGCCATGTCTGGTTGGGTCCGACAGATGTCAGGGTAGCGGGATCTGTATGTTGCAATCTGCTTTGCATCCTGGACCGATGGAGGAGGCAGGCAGCCATTCCCTGGACGCCGCTGTCTGCCTAGAGACCGTGCTGTCTCCCCTACGCAGACCCGCAGGCTGAGTACAGCAGCCGCCACTGGAGATCCGTGCCATGTTCTGTTCCGCCTGCTCTCCTTCTCCTGCCCACAGGAGCATGGGACGTTCCCCTTCCCCTCAATAAGCAGGTGGTTTTATGACGTGACAAAAGGCCAAACACTCCTGGTCAAACACTTGGCTCCTCTCCTTTTCCCAACATGCACCTTGCAGCCACTGTGCCAGCTCGCCAGGCCTAGCGATCGCAGCTGGGGCAGCCTGTCTAGTCTGTCGAGGTTCCCCTGTGACACTCATCCACGCGGGATCTGCTTGGGTCATGGAACTGATTGGCTGGTTCCAAACTCGCGACTCTCCTGCTGACAGCAAAGGGGCCAGGCGCTGGAATACTTCCTGCGGAGGGCTACGAGGATGTAGTGTGTGTGTGTCTGGCTGCAGGCATGCATGTGCCCTGGAGAAGTGGGGACTGAGTGGCTGTGTAGCAACAGCAGGAAGATGATCATGGCAGAAGCAAAACCCCCTTGTACAAATACATGTGCGCTGCTTCGGTAATTTGCAGACATGGCCAGCCGGGGACAGGGAGACTGCTGCACATTCGTGGCTGTAACTTCAGTCTGTTCCGGGCAGGAGCTTTCTCCTGAAGCTGCTGCTCCGCAAGGAGAGCTCAGAGCTGCGGAGCTCCCATGCATTGCCCTGTGGAAAGGCCTTTCCAGTGGCTTGCGGTTGGGAAAGTGAAAGCAGCTCTCTGGGCTGCTCACCCAGCATTTTTGTTCAGAGCCCCTTCTCCATGTGGTCTCTCAGGCAGGTCGGTATAGTCATCCCCTTTGTACAGATGGGGAAACTGAGGCACTGAGTGAGGGCGTGGCTCACCCTGAGCCAGGAATAGAACCCAGGAGTCCTGACTGCATCCGGTAGAGCAGACTCTGTCCCTCAGTAGCCCTGCCCCCTAGCTCCTCCCCCAGAGAGGGGAAATCCCTCCTGCCCCGTGCCTGTCCCATCTGAATGTTGTTACTGTGGCTGTTTATTCTCTGTGTCACCATAGTCCCCAGATGGCCCAGTGGTGGAGCAGAGGCCCAGTGCGCTAGGCACTGTACAAGCACAGAATGGGTATGCGTACCCTGGACGTACCCAGAGGTCCACTGCGGGGACAGCAACTCTCTGGATATTTGCCGAGTTTTACAACAGGCTACATAAAAAGCACTAGTGACATCAGTACAAACTAACATTTCATACAGAGCATGACTTGCTCTATGTACTGTACCCTGCAATGGAAGGACAGTGTTTATGTTCCATTGGATTTATTTTATAATTCTGTGGTAAAAAGGAGAAAGTCAGCGATTTGTCAGTAAGTGGCTGTTACACGTTTGTGTTTCTGTGTCTGATTTTGTAAGCAAGCAGTTTTGAAGTGAGGTGAAACTTGGTGTCCGCAGGACAAATCAGCCTCCTGACGGGGCCGGGAGTCCGGAAAGGTCGAGAGCTGCTGTGCTAGAGAAGGGCAAGCTGGCGGAGGGGCTCCATGCTCCCCGTGCCAGGCTGGGGACGGGATCATTGACAGGAGACAAGCAGGGAGATGGCACGTGGCGAGGCCAGAGGAAAGGAGGCTGCGGAGATCGAGAGGTTGCGAGCCTGGCGAGGGCTCGAGTGCACGGATGGATGGGGAAGGCCGTATCGCTGCAGAAAGAATCTGCACTGTCTAGATGGAGACCGCTCCCCCTCCAGTTTCTCAGACACTAGCCCAATCTCCCCAGTGCGGATTCTCCCTCCCCACTGCTTGCCCTAGCTTGTGGTGAGGGGTCTGGCCCCACAGCTGGGAAAGGAGCCCAGGCTAAGAAGGGGGGGTTCCTCAACCCTCCCCAGCAAAGCTGTGTTCCCCTAGGGAACATGTTCGTTCCCAGCTCTCAGCCGCCTGGGCCTTAGCCAGTGTCGTAGGTGTGCGGTGTAGGGTCGGTGGCAGCCAGGGCTCCTGGGTTCTACATCCAGCTCTGCCTCTCGCTCTCTGTGGCCTTGGACAAGTCATTTCCCCTTCTTGTGCCTCACTTTCTTGCGCTGTAAAGGGGGATGATGCTGAGGTTGTGAGGCCGAATTCCTGCTCCAAGGCCAGGTGCCCTAGAAATTCAGCAGCACTTTGGGGCAACTGATTAGCCACCAGAGTGTGCTGCTGGGATCGCATGCAGTGCAGCCAGCTCTGGGGTGAAACGAGGCGCACAGCAACCCAACCCAGCAGTCTGAGGGCAAGAAGAGAAGAGTCCTTTTCTGATGGAGGTTGCCAGGGAAGTTAGGTTAGTAGCATGTAATGTCCAGAGAGAGATTTGGACAGGATCCTTCCTTTTGGTAGATAGGTCCAGGGATCTTTGATCCCCTCAAGAGGCCAGGCCTCAATTTTCCATCACACTCAGACGCTGGGTTTATTTGCTGCTTGGGAAACCAACCAAGTGATTTTATGGGAAATAAAACTCTCTGCCCAGAAGCCAGGTCGCCTGCTGTCCCGCAATCACCGGGTGATCTAAGCCGGGCAGCCCTGCCTGCCTCCATCTGAGCTTGACTCCAGCTCCGCAAACGGCCACCGTTTACTGCTGAAATAGACACCTTTAACGAACCTGCAAATGAATCCTCAGTTGCCCCCACAGGCCACACTGGTGCCAATCAAATCCCCACAGCGCCTCCTACTGTCCTGTTCAACTGGGGCACTGTGTAGGGTTAGCTGCTGCCTCCCTCTGGGGGAACATGTCTGATTCTGTTTATTTCAAAAGAGCCTGGGTTGATTTCTGAGTCTGAAACCGCCTGTACATCTGGATTCTGGCTGGCCTGTGTTCTTCCAAGCTATTGATTAAATCCTGCTGATGATTTATAGCATCTTTCCATTCTGTTTCTCCACGTCGCACAGACGCTGGCTGGCGGGGCTCAAAGAAGGGGTGTTAAGTGGTGAACGTGATGCCCACAATGCTCATGATTCCATCACATGACAAAAGTCTGTCACGGTGCTGAGCCAGAGAACTGGGAGTGAAACTTCAGAGGAGAGTCCTGCGAGAGAGATTGATGCATGCCCCTCTACCCCCACGTGCTCGCCCCCTACTCTCACTCTCTCAAGGTGTGTCTACACCGTTAGCTTACTCCAGACTTACTCCCTTTTTTAGCCCTAAGTTGTGTCTACGCTGGAAGCAGCTTCATGATTTTTACACCTTTTTTTAGCCCAACCCTCTCTCCACCCCTGACAGTCCCCACACATAAACCCTCCGCAGAGGTCATGACCTAGAATAGTGATTCTCAAACTTTTGTGCTGGTGCCCCCTTTCACATAGAAAGCCTCTCAGTGCAACCCCTTCTTATAAATTAAAACACTTTTATATATTTAACACCATTCTAAATGCTAGAGGCAAAGCAGGGTTTGGGGTGGAGGCTGACAGCTCGCGACCCCCCCATGTAAGAACCTTGTGATCCCCTGAGGGGTCCTGACCCCCATTTTGAGAACCCCTGACCTAGATTGACCCCAGCTGGGCAAGCAAGCAGAGGTTCAAAGCATGCAAAAGCACAGGTGTTTTCTCTTTAAAAGTGCATCTACACTGCCCACGCTGCACCATCCCCAGCACAGACATTGATAGCCATGCAGATGGTGTGTCCCCAGCATGGCCAAGCGGTGCCTCCACTGTGGACACGGCTGGTTTTAGCAGCGTAGTGTCCTTCTGCCTCCCTGCAGCTGGAGCTGTCACAAGCGAGTAGCTCCCCACTGCAGTGTGGACCCGGCCTGCTGTGCACCCCCTTACACGCCACCACCAGCGCTGTGCAGTGCAGACGTGGCCTGGGGTGCAGTAAGAATGTAGACACAGCACCCAGGCACTTCCCGCAAAGCCACCCTTCATGCCCAACGCCACGCATGCCCGCTTCCTGCGTACACGCAGTTCACACACCCAGCTCCCTTGTGGCAGAGCTGCAGGGCGTGTACACACACACACACACACTCACACCCTATACCTGCTGCCAGAAGGCGACTGAGCAAAGCAGAGCCCAGCCCAGCTGCTTGTTGCTACTGTGTCAACAGGAGCCTGCTGCGCTGCGGTTGTTGTGTACAGTTTGAAGATCTCCAGGGGACCCGGCGAGATCCCACAGGCAGCGAAAGCAGCAGGGCAGGGCCTCTCCTGAGTGCAGCCCAGGCAGAGCTCCCGAAGGGAGCAGGCTCTGTCACCTCCAGGGGGGCAGTGAGGACAAAAGGCTCTGAGCCCGTGGATGGGAAAGGGGCAGGCAGGGCTGACGTCATCCACCCCCCCTTTGTCACTGGGAGGATTAGCCTAAGGCTCAGGTTGTTTAGGAAACAGCTGATGTAAGTGACCGGGCTGTGGAGGGGCACTGGGAAGTGGCGGGCGCGGGGTCCTGAGAGCCATGCCTGTGCCAGCTGCTGGCCTGTCCCTCTAGTCCCCCTGTGCACCTGCCAGGATCATGAAGGAGGGGAAGGAGTCCAGAGACCAGCAACTCACGGTAAGTTCTTTTCTGTCCCTTGATTAGCGCTCAGGGCGGGGGGGAGGGCTGGCAGGGACTGGCTGCCAGCGGTGCCCAGTGATGCCCGGTGGCACACCAAGGGAACCCAGGGAGAGTGGGGAATTCCCCTCCGCACTGCCTACCTGGTACCTGCTGGTTAATGATGCTCGCATCCTGTCTGGCAGGGTGAAAAGGGCCGGGTGGCTGGTCAGAACTGGAGCGAAAGCTGGAGTTTGGATGAGGGCCTGGGGGTCCGGGGGTGGGGAGGTGGGCGCTAGTCATCCCTTGCCCCCTGCTTAGTCTGGAAATGCCCCGGCTCCGCTGGGTCAAGTCACTGTAAGAGTCTCTATCTGCGTTTGTATGTAACGACTGGGCTGCAGCCGGCCCTGTCCCCTCGCTCGTGCCTAGAGGGAACCTGCAGTAATAGAGCCCTTGTTGAGTGAAACGTTGCCACTGTTGTACACTGTGACAACCTGTATGTGAGCTGGGGAAAGGATGTGTGCACGCCTGGGTAACGTACAGGTGTATGGAGCAGTACGTTGATTGACGCGCACGTGTGTGTGTGTGTGAGTGTGTAAAACCCCCTGGAGCTCTTACACACCTGGAATAAAGCCGCACTGTGTGGTCAGGGACGCTCAGTGCTACAGACCTCCACTGTGTAAGCGTAGTGGTGTTGTGCACATCTATGCAAAATACTCTGTGTGTGTGACTAACATAGTGTGTGTGTGTGTGTGTGTGTGTGTACTAATATATATTCCTTTGTGAGTCTATTAAAGTACTTGCTATAGCCTCCATCCTAGGACTGGATTTTACATCCCTTGTCCTCCTACACTTTGCTGTCATGAATTGCAGCAGGATCACTCACACACAAACCAAAGATTCATCGAGGATGATGCCAGTATTTTTAAAGGAACTGTTTACTGGAGAGCAGTAAAACTGTCTTCTAAAAAATCCCAGCACCTCTCCAGATTTCCTGTTTTTCAGAACAGAAGGAGAAAGATACTGCAGAGCAAAGAATGTAAGAGGAACAATAAGAGCCCAATCTTGGATGATACCAAGTGTCCTCAACTTCCTTTGGGGGCGCTTGTGGGATCTGAGGCCAAGCAGTGCACGTTGTAAAGTGTGCACTGGATGCTGTATTGTGTGTGTGTGTGTGCGAGCAGCAAACGCTGGGTGTGCAGTGCGTAGGTGTGCATGCCCCGGAGTGTAATCTCCTATAGTGCATAATGATATGGCTGGACTTTTAGCTCAGTGCTCTTATGACCAGCCCCTCTGTACCCCTCCAGCCCCGTCTTGGTTTGTATGTTGTGGGGAAAGACAGCTTCCGTTGTATGCTTGTGTTGGAGTGTCTCTGAGTAAGCGTGTCAGTGTCAATAACCCATGTGTCTGTCTGCACTGCGGGTTGTGGTGCTGCCCCCATAGCAGGGCTCAGGTGATGCTCCCCACACAATTCCCACATGTGCCGATGTGCGTTAGTGGCTGGAAAGATGCTATTTATTGATCTGTTCATACAAGAGATTTTGGTCAGCGCCGCGGCCCACTGATCGTGCTCACACACTGATGCTTCATTAACACAGACAATGTTTAAGTGCCCAACTCAGCTTGGCCTTTGCTAGAAAGCCATGCCTGGTGTGGGGGTAACACATAGGTCTGGGGGTGCAGTATTTGCTACAAAATGAGTCCAAAGACCTCGGCTTTTGGCTCTAGCTACTCACCAAGCTTCCGCTGCAGGTTGGGTTCTGCCAATTTTACAGCAGGGAGCCTCTCGGGTGGTTTGGGATAAGAGAGAAGTAGACGTTAGGGATGGAGACTAACTCAGCCAAAGTACATAGGAGTCTGCGAAATTGGAGTTGCTCGTGCAAGAGCGTTGAAGGTAAGTTGGAAGCAGAGCATTCTAGGAAGGTGCAAGTTAGCATGGCCAGGCCCCATGTTGGGTTCCTGTGTTGTGAGTTGTTCATGCGAGGTTTCTAATGAGTGTTGTTGAGAATCATGAATGTTTTATTGAAATGCTTTGGTGCTGGCAGTATGGGAAGGACGCTGGAGCAGATGTTCACGTAAATAAAGTGCAGTGGTGGAAACAGAATGAAGGTAAAGGGCAGATTCATATTAATTAGTATCATGGAGTAGACAAGGAGCAGTTTTGCTAAATTGCAAGTGATCACCAATTAACATCCAAAGGATCCGGTGAGGCTCTGGGATTATAAGACTGTACTTCACGCTGTGACTCCATTGACAGACTATTTCATTCCTGAGTGGAGTATAACTGTAGTGTTGTGTGTGTGGAAATCGCATGCCTGTTTGCTTCACAATCATTTTTTTAAATAAAGTTTGGTTGGCTCATTCCTAGTGGTTCTCTACGACCTAAATGTTCTGTGGCCACCCTAGGGACTCAAACTTGAAAGCTAAGTTGGGTTTTATTGCATCTTTATCTTTAACAACTTAATATTCATTGGGACCCTTTCAACATGAAGGATACAAAAGGTTACAAATCCGGGTGTGTTGCCACTGGGTGATGAAGACCTTGGCGCTGTGTCCTGGCATACAGACAGCACCTGGCACATTGCTGGGGCTCAGACACCCACTAGTACTTGAATTGACCCCCTCCCGAATATAGGGCTACTCCCCTCCTCCGTGCCCACGTCTCACCCCCATTAGCACCAGGGATGAGTGAGGGCCCAGAACTGAGTCCTGCATCTCAAGCCACTTGGCTTTGGACTTCCTGGGTGGGACTTGGCCTCTTCCCAAGCTCCTGATCCCTTTGTAGGGAACGTGACCGTTATAGCGACTCTCCCCCAGACAGGCAGGGGACCCGCTCAGCTGTGAAACACACATGGGGTGAATGAGGCGAAGGAGGGAACCGATGCCACAGTGTCTGGGGAGCTGGTCAGGACACCACTGCTCTGTCTGGTTTCCACGGCTGCACCAGGAATCACTAGCCGTCAGCGCCTGAGCTCTCACAGACCAAACCCTTCTGCAAAACCCAAGCGTGCTGAATACACCTCGGGCTGATGGATCAAACAGCTAGTGGGGAGCTTCACTAACTGATGGATTTGATAAGCTTTTTGCAGCCCAGACCTTCCAGCAGCTGGCCAGGCAGTGAAGAGCTCAGGGTTAGAGGGAGGGAGAAGCCTCTGTGGATAGACTGGCTGAAGCTGTCCCTTTAAACTCGGTGACAGGGCTGGTGTGTGCAGCTGGAGCCACTGATCTGCTCCCAGCGGTGTTTTCTTTCTTCCAGGAAAAAGCTGTAATTGCTGCGTGCGTGGCCATCGGGGAGGGCGCGCCAGGGCCTCTGCGCTGCCTCGCTAGAGAGGCGATGCCTCAGGTGAGGCGTGGGGTGGGGAATGGACATCAGCAGCAAAGTCGCTGCGCCAGGTGGGCACCTCGCACTCAGCCAGCTTCCTAAGTGCTAGGAACTTCTGGAGACTCTCCGTGCCGTGCCAGGCGGCACCATGGCTCACGTGCAGGTGCCGATTCCCCGTCTCTTCTGACTTCCCTCCACTGGCTCTGTTCGCCGCCCCCGTCTCTCACCCTCTCTTCACTGTTTTCCAGGTGGCCCTTCGGATCCGGCCGATCAGCATGGTGGAGCTGGAGGAAGGAGCTACTCTCATAGCTCATAAAGTGGATGAACAGGTAGGGCAGGAGCATTCAGGGTGGGTGGGCAAGCAGGGGGCATCAGGGACATCGCCCTGGCAGATTCAAGTTCAAATCCTGCCTCAGGTCAGAGTAAGTGGTTGTGATTTTGGTGCATTTCATCAAAGCCCCCGGTGTCCAGTCTAAAGAGAAATGAACCTAAAAGTCGGTGTGGCTGGGGGGCTGCAGGTCAGGATTGAGGGGCATTGGCAGAGCTGAGCTAGCAAGCAGGGGCCTGCAAGCTAAGAATGAGGTGCATTGGCAGAGCAGCATATGGAGGAAGCTCGCGCTGCCCTTTCCCACATTAGGTGTGAATGGAAGATACTTGGCAGCGTCTCTCTTGAAATCCTGTTGCTAAGTGTTGTGATGGGAGACGGGGATACAACAAGCAAAATCTTCCAGGAGCATTCTCTCTCGATGCCCTTTAAAAAGCAAAGAGCAAGGTGTTTTCATGCCATTACACTTGCTTTCCTTTGTTGCTGGTGTTGCATTGAATCACTTGCTTCCCAAGGTGTAGGGAAGCCCAGGTAGAATTGTACCCGCTGGGCCCATGTGCCCACAAAGAGCGCTCCTGCTGGGCATCTGAATATGGCTGGGCTGCCCAGCACTCCAGTGGCCCCCCCACCCCACAGTGGCCACTGGCTTTAATTAGGGGTCACTCTGGCTTTCCTTTAAAATCCAAAGCAGCCAGTAAAACCCCCTCCCTTGGGACTGCCCAAGAAGAAGTTTTTAAATGCACCCTGGGGACCCTCCCCCTGGACATGGCAAATTGCCTTGGAGCACTACAATTCCTGTTCCCAGTTGTCAGCTGCAGCCTGTCTCAATTCCTGCCCGTGCTCTTCGCAGCTTGCCGATATGGCAACATGGATGAGGCACTGGGCTGGGATTCTGGAGATGGGGGCCCGATTCCCCATCTGTGAAAGTGAGGCCGTTATCTTTCCCTGGGCGCACCATTGTCTGGTTAGTGCGTGAGCTCTTTGGGGCCTAGCAGGTCTCTCTCAGTGTGTTCGTGCCTCGCCCAGCACCGCAGGTTGTTGGAGGGGGGCATGTTTCACACCGCGTGGGAATGCAGGATGCAAACGATAAAGGAAAATGTCCCGTGATGGGTTCAGTGAGGATTCTTTCAGTTCTGGCAGATCACTCACCCTGATCAGTCACAATTCAGATCAGCCGCCAACCCCCAGAAGCTACCGGGCGCTGGCATAGCCAAAACTAAATGCTGAAAGGGGGGAAACAGAACCCAGTCCCAGAATCAATTCCTACCTTCAGTGGGTGAGGGGGGTGGCGGGGAGCCAGGTGAGAAAAGGTTAATCGCTGCGTCTTCCTTTCCCCATCTTTGAGCCTTGCGTGACCTTAGGAGAGAGCTCTGGGTAGCCCACCTGTTGCTATAGGAGACCAGGTATTCTCTGTTTGTTGTTGTAGGATTCATCAGAACACCAGGTTGCCCCTGCTGGTCTGTGGCGCGTAAGCCTCAGGCCTGCCCATGCTGGTTTGCTAATGGAGGGTTGCTCATGGCACTGAAGCAGCTCCTTAGTGTAAGAAACTCTTGGAACAAACTCCCCGGATCTGGCCCTTGGTTGAGGGTCTGGGCCTATCGACCTCCCCCATGTCCCCTGGCGCTGTCTGACCCTGGCTGCCTTCGCCTTCCCCTCACCCCGTTCCATTATCGATCCAGCTCTATTAACAGCTGCTAAGCACTGGCGCCAGGTTACCACTCGCCAGCCCCAGCGCGGCCTCACATCAGGAGGAAATTGAGCTGCGTTTATTAGCAGGATATTTTTACTCCCCTCGAGCAATTACGAGAAGAGCAGGTGGCCATGAGCTCGGGGCTGTCTCTGCCATCTGTGTTTACCTGGGCTGAGCGCAGCATTAGGGGATGGTAACTGGCTGGGCTGGAAGCAGAGCTGCTTCTTGGCGGCTGGGCCCAGGGCTCACCAGGTGGGGAGCTGGACAGAGCAGGGCCCTTTGAGGGGCCGGCGGATTGCGGGGGAGGGAGGGGCTGTCTGTTAGAGCCAGGAGGGGACAATGGAAGTTCTGTTTCACAAAGGATTTGGGGATTTCAGCGTCTGCCTTCGCTCTGTATCGGAGCAAAACCCCGAAAATCCCCAAAGTCTCTGAAGGGAAATTCTTCTGGGGGTGTCACGGAGTCCCCGGGCGATGCTCTGGAACTGCTCCCCACAAAGCCAGGCAGGACTTTGGGGAGCCTCCTCTCCCTTGGAGCAGACTTGTTCAGGGCAAGAAGCTCACACG
>NC_133781.1:29778268-29811867 GCF_003597395.2 Chelonoidis abingdonii
GAGGTCACCTGATCCCTTTGTCTCCAACACCTTCAGCTGGCACCTTTGCAGAGGAGGGGCCCAGGCCATCAGTGGCTAGGAGTCAGAGTGCCAGGCATTCAGGTGCACTGGCCCCTTCCTCTGTAGCAATCACACCCCCTTATCCCACCACCTAGATATTAAAAACTGCCTAGGGGACACTGAGGCACCAATACAGTGTTCAGAGCAAACATTAAGAACAGTCCGAGTTCGTCACAGGGGGCAATTGAAACGTTTGGGTTTGTCAAAATAGCGGCATTTTGTTTGGCTTTTGGCTTTGTTTCGAAAGTGCATCCTTGGATTCCCTTTGGTAACCCCTTGCTGAAGGAAAAGGTCTTTTCAGTGTGAAATGCTTTGACCGAAGAAGACTGCAGTGGGACAGTTCAGAACTCCCCACCCCTATCTGATGCAAAATGAGATTACAGCAAAATCGACCTGATCTCCCGAGCGCGATGGAACACGGCTCCATTGGCACTTCCACTCTAGCTCTGAGGTCTGTGTGAGGGCCTGGCTGATGGGGACAGGGAAAGGGCGGTTACCCAGCTTGCGGGGTAGGTTGGCAGGCTGCAGAGCAGCAGGTTTTAGAGGTGATGCCCCAGGGAGATGCAGGGGCTGTCCCCACTCTAAGCGACTGCCTCAGGCTCTCTGCAGATGTCACTGCATCATGTTTTCACACGGGCTAGACACTTCCTGTGGTCCTGCTGTAATCACGAGGCTCTGGCAGCTGGTGCCGTCGGCCTTACCCAGGCCCTGGGTGTCAGATAAGAATTGGGTGGAAAGCAGGTGCCTTGGGGCTGTGCTGTGAGGAGCGTGTTCCCTGTCATGTTCTCATGCCATCTCCAGGCCCATCTAGGATTCCTGCCTTTCTTTTCCCCTTCCTTCTCCTCTTCCTTCGTTCCTTTCTTCGTAGCAACGGGGGGTAGGAACGTCCCCAAGGCCTCTCCTCCCCCAGTGCCCAGGGCACGGCAGGATGGCTCCCTATTGCACAAGTAGGCCAGCTCTCACACGTGGACTCCTCTGCACAGTCTGTTCACGCACGCCCGGCGCACCAGGCGGGACAGCGGTGGGGTCTGTCCTGGGCAGCCCCAGAGCTGGAGAACCAGCGAGTTGTCCAGGGCTGGAACAGCAGGGGCTGCTGCAAGTGAGAAAAGAGGTGACCTGACATGTTAGGGCCTTACATCCCGGGGTGTTGGCAGAGCTAAGCTGGGGGAGCCCAGGCCTGGAATAGGAGGGGGCTGCAGCGAGGCTGGGATCGAGGTGCCAGCACAACTGAGTTCACTAGCGAGAAGGAAAAAGTGCCCCCCACTGACCTCCAAGGAGTGCCCGCCCCTGCTTCGCTGGGATGCCAAATCCACAGCCTCCCCTTCGGGGCCTCTTTGGCTGATTTTCTTCCCCTGGTAAAACCAAGAACAAAGTCCAGGCCAAGGGAAGCAGCCATCCTATGCCCGTGGCTCGGCCCGCACCGTGTGGGGGATCAGGGTGGGGGGTGTTGGCCACTCCCGTGTGTGGCGGGGGAGGGGCTGCGAGGTCAGACACAAGCCACTTCTCTGGGTTGCCTTGGCTAGCATGTGCACCCTCCCCCGGGCGCACAGGGGCTGGCGTGGGCCCGCTCCAGCCAGGGGACAATGCTATCTCAGACATGCACTGGCATGGTTTATCGGAGCACCTAGTCGCCATGGCAACGACTGTGCACAGGCCAGGCGGGGGGGGGGCGGGGTAGGGGGGTCAACGCTGGCTCCAAGCAATGCAACTTCTGGAGACAAACCCAGCTGCCACATCAGGATCTGGGGTGGGGGGGACAGGGATGCCAGGGCCTGGGGGCCTGGACAGGATCTCTCCTGTCCCAGCTCCTGGGCACGGGGGCAATGGGGGCTTCCCTGCAGCCTATCTGACCCTGCCTCTGCCGTCCCCATGGAGTCAGGGATCTGTCCTGCCCAGCTCGGCCCTTGCTAGTTCCTGCTTGAGCCCATTCTGTTGGGGAGCCAGCGTGCGGAGCCCTGTCGCTGCCCTGTGCTGGAGGGCAGGGGGCAGGTAGCAGGACTTCTTTCTGATCTTTGTAATTGTAATGCAAACACAGATTTTATCTAACAAAAACCAGTGCCCGCAGCCCTGGGAGACCCTACAATAACAAACCAGTATGTATAGCTCTGCCCTTATGAGAGACCCTACAATAACAAACCAGTGTGTGTAGCTCTGCCCTTATGGGGGACCCTACAATAACAAACCAGTGTGAGTAGCTCTGCCCTTAGGGGAGACCCTACAATAACAAACCAGTGTGTGTAGGTCTGCCCCTTATGGGAGACCCTACAATAACAAACCAGTGTGTGTAGCTCTGCCCTTAGGAGAGACCCTACAATAACTAACCAGTGTATGTAGCTCTGCCCTTAGGGGAGACCCTACAACAACAAACCAGTGTGTGTAGCTCTGCCCTTAGGAGAGACCCTACAATAACAAACCAGTGTGTGTACCTCTGCCCTTAGGAGAGACCCTACAATAACAAACCAGTGTGTGTAGCTCTGCCCTTAGGGGAGACCCTACAATAACAAACCAGTGTGTGTAGCTCTGCCCTTAGGAGAGACCCTACAATAACAAAGCAGAGCAGGACACTACAGGAGCCCTAGAAGTACTTGCGATAGAAGGAATGCCGGGGGTGTGTGGGGGGAGTGATGTTAACCCCGTCTGGTGACCTGGCACCCCAGTAAGTCGCTCTGGGGCGGGGGGATGCCCACAGCCAGGGGGGATGAGGGGACTCTGTTTCTCACCTAGGACATGCTGGCCAGGCTGGAAGTAGGGCAGGTGGGGTGGAGTGACACCACCCCTCTCCCCTCGGGGTAGGGTTACACACACAGACACCAGCCTGCCAGCCCGGCACTCGGGAAAGGTCAAAATCTGCATTGAAATGGGAGACGGGGAGAAGGCAGTGGGGGGGAGGGGTAGTGCTGCTCTGGCTGTGCGCCCCCCCCAATCCTCGCTGGGGGGAAGGGCTGGAGGAAGTGGCCATGGAGGGGCTGAGCATGGGTGGGGAGGGAGCAGCTATGGGCCAGGAGGTCTGGTGGATCCACCCCTTCCCTCCCTGGTGTAGCATGGCCAAGGGGGAGTGTCGGGGACAGCACCCCCGGCCAGGGTGAACAGCTGCCCACCCTGACTCTTCCGACTCCCTGGTGCGGGCAGCGAGAGTGCCCACTGCTGTGTTGCTGCCAGAGGGTGCGGGGAGCACCCGTGGGGCAGCGCTCCCAGCTTGTCCCCCCATGGAGGGCACCTTGCTGGCGCTGCCAGGGCAGCTTCCCCACCCTCAGCCCGCGCGGCACAGAGCCGCTTTTGTGTGTCGCTGGCCCACAGAGGACTGCGATCAAAGGCCTGGATCGGCGCAGGGGAGGACAGTTGGATTCTCTTGGCACCCCGCACAAAGTGCTCATTAAGGGCTGGCCCTGGCCCCAGGAACAATGCCCCGATTCAGGAGGCACAACGGGAGAGCAGCCTCCCCCTGCAGCCTGTCCTTCCTGTGCCACTGTCCCGGCAGTACTGGCTCGCCCAGGCCTGGCAGGCAGCACAGGGTAAACGTCCTCACCGCACGCTCTGTCCTGTCCCTCAGCCTCCTGCATTTCCCACCGCTGTCCCCACAGGAGTCAGTCTGGAGGGGACGGAGCCTCAGTGGGGCAGCTCTGTCGGCCTGCTGGAGACCCCGGCTGATACCAGCTGGGAATCTGGCCTGAAGCATCTTATCCTGGCTTGTACTGGTCACCCGCTCCCCCATCCCAGACACATGTACTGTCTCCACGCAGCTTCTAAGCTTGATGGGCCATCCCCTACACCTGAGAGGGGAACGTATTCACAAGACCCCTGTATCTTCTGCTGCCACCTCTTGGTTGCCTTGCCAACAGTCTTAGCACGGCTACAGCAAGCCCTTTGTAAGAATGATCTGGGGCTTGTTAATGCCTGGGACTCGCTGAATGTGCTGAATGTGTGCATTTACTTTATGTGCAGAAGGTTGTTAACCTCTGGAACTTGCTGCAGCAGGATATCCTGGAAGCTGAGAGAGGCTCTAGTGGCTAGAGCAGCAAACTGGGTTCTAATCCCATTTTGACCACCTGCCCGCTGGGTGATCCTGAGCACATCACTGCATCTCTTTGTGCCTCAGATTCCATCCATAAAATTGCCTGAAATGTCGGCCTCCTTTGTAAGGTGTGTGGAGATCAACTGCTGGCAAGCGCCAGAGAAGAGCTGGGGGTTGTGCATTTCTGTGACTAGCCCTTGCATATGCCAGGATGCTGGTGAGGATGCTAGTGACAGCTTGAGGGCACCGTCAGATCAGCAGCTGGGGTTCCAGGGCTGTCCCCGTCCCCTGTGCAGCACTGCAGAGCTGGGGGTGTTTTCTGGGGGCTTACGGCTTCCTCTGAAACATCCTGCCCCAACACTGGGGAGATCTTCCCTTTGCCTGGGATGGCCACGGGGTGGGATGCCAGGCTGGTGGTCCATTAGCCATGTGCCTGCCTGGCCGGATTGGTGGCTGCTGATCAGATTACACTGAGCCCCAGCCAAGAGGCTCTGAGACGGTTTTGTTCTCTCCTTGCTCTGAAACCCAACCTGAGTCTCGTTCCCACCCATTCAAAGAGGAACGTGATGCCAGACGGCAGCACGCGGAGCCAGGGGGCTGTTTGGGCCAAACACGGCAGCGCCAGGGGATGCGGCTGCATTTCCAGTGGAACCGCCCCCAGAGCTGGACCTGGGGCGATAGCCACTGGGTTCGTCTGGCCCTTGGCATCCAGCTTTTCCCAGCTGCCGCTGGGGTGGTGCATGCAAGTGGAGTGGACTCCTGGTCCTAGAGCCATTGGGGATCCTACTCCAGGGGTTCCCTGAATCCCCCCATCCTCCTCCATTTCCTCCTTATTTCAGTGCTCTGGGCAATCTGCCTCGCTGGGCTCCCCACAACTGACCCAGGCACAGCCGGGCCCCCTAAGCTACGCCCTCCAGAGCCAGCCTCCGCCTTCCCAGCCTGGCTGAAGAACAGCTTATCTCCTCTGGTGGGGCCTCAGCAAACAGCCAAGTGCCTTGTGAATGGGGAGGGATGTCCCAGCAGCAAGTATGGGCCTGTCCTCTCCCCCGCAGCCCTGGGCCGTGCCCGGGAGCAGGAGCCAGGGGCAGCAGTGCTCACAGGAGGACAAAGGAGGATCATTGTTTCTCTGGTGGGGGCCTGGGGCTGGGTGAGTGAAGAACGCTGGGTAATGCACAGAGCCCGCAGCCCCTGGCACTCGCCTCGGGGACCAGCTGCCCAGGTCTCTCTGGATTCTGTGTGGCTCGTGCTGGACCAGGGGGCCCAGCTCTGCCCCTTGCTGTTGCCCCTCTCCAGCCCCAGCTCTGCTGGGGACCCACAGCCCCTCGCAATTCCCGCCTTTGTTCTCCTCTGCAAGCTGCCATCTGGAAAACGGAGCTGCTGCTCCGGGGCCCTGACTCGGTTCCACCACCCAGCTGTAGCGGTGTCTCCCCAACGGACACCTGAGACCCAGCTAGTCTTTAAATAAAGGCCACTCCGGCAAACCTAATCTCCTAGCTCCCCTGGGAGAGCAGCAGTGACATTAGCCTGTGGGCCCAGTTCCCGGATGACCCCCAGCTTTCAAAAGGGCCATTCGGGAGCAGGGAGGTCACTGGCTAGCATTCCCTGGGGAGCGCAGAGACCGTCTCCTTCTGGATCTACCTTCTTTATTTGTCCCTGCCGGGGGGGAGAGGCCAGAGCAGAGGTTGGTCCCTGCTAGACAATCTGTGCCCCATACAAGTCTGCAGGGATCTCCCCGGAGTGCAGCTGAGCTCTAGTTTAGTGCTGCTAATTGCCAGTCGAGCCCCCAGGGGCCAGCCCGTCTCACGTCTCTGAATCAGGTCAGTTATTAAAAGGCTGCAAACCCTGAGCCCCCAGAGGAGGGTAGCAGCAAACAGAGACAGAGAGAGGGACTGGCAAGAGCCATGCCAGGGTGGGGGCAAGACGGAGCCAGGAGCTGTACCAGGGTGGGGGGCACCATGGAGCTGGGAGTTGTGCTAAGGTGTGTGTGTGGGGGGGAGTGATAGAGCCACGCCAGGGTGGGGGGCATGGCGGAGCTGGAAGCTGAACCAGGGCAGGGGGTAATGGAACCATGCCAGGGCGGGGGGCATGACAGAGCCGGGAACCTAGCCAGCGCAGAGGGCGTGATGGAGCCGGCTGTCACATGGCTCTCCCCTGATGTCAGCAGTGAAGCTGGCTGGGGAATGTTCAGCAGAAGAGATCCCCCTCGGAAAACACCTTTTTGACTAAACCAGTTTTTTTTTTCCAAACTCGTGTCTGTTTTGACAAAAAATTCATTTTGGAAAATGTCGGGGGAGAAGCTTTGACCAAAGCAACACGTCCTGCTTTGCCAGGGCTGGAACCAGAGATTCCATGGTTTGTTTCCAAAAGGATGTTTCATTTAGAAAGTGACTGGTTTTTTAGATATAGAAACCAAATTTAACATTAAAACATGGCCAATATGGAAACAAACCATTTGGACTGAACCTAAATTGGGGCAGCACCACTTCCCAGGCCACGCAGCTGCCAGCTGGCACCAAGTGTCTGGGCTCCCAGCTGGCCCTCTGGGCTCCGTCCCCTGGCATGTGGCCTCGGGGTGTCTCAGCCTGTTGGAGAGCCTCTTAGGTCAGGGACTATCCAGGAGGTGCAATCCCAGAGTCACAGGGAGCTGCTTACCTGCCGGAGAGCGGAATGGCCCCCTGCCTCAGCCGGCTCCCCTGGGAGATGGTCTCTGCCTAGCCTGGTCAGCGGGGCAGGCTGGGGGCTGTGCTCAGAGACCCAACGGAGGGTCATTTCGCTGCCATCCTGTTGTAGAAGGTGCATGACAGCCCAGCGCATGTCGCAGCCCAGTGCCAGCCTCGCCATCCCTCGTCCCTCTGACTGCTGCACTGGGACACACGCCTTCCCATGACAGTGGGGGTCGCAGCGTGTGGGGCAGGCAGGCCTGATCCCAGAGATGCCCAGGAAAGGAGGCTGGAATGTGGCCACGCCCTGCTGACCCCTGGCACCCGGTGTCCCGGCAGGTGGTGGTGCTCATGGACCCCATGGAGGACCCTGAGGACATCCTGCGAGCCAACCGCTCCCGCGAGAAATCCTACGTCTTTGACATGGCCTTTGACTTCACAGCAACTCAGGTGAGGAGCTGGGCCCTGGGAATCCTGCTGGGCTCCAAACCCTTTGCATAGGCCACCCAGCCCCGAGTCTGCAGGATTGGGGGAGTCCTCGGGGGGGGGCAGGGGGCCTTGCTATCCCAGCATCTGCCCCCGCCCTGCCCCCTCCCCATCTGCGCAACACAGTGGCCATGGCAGCGGGTGCTCAACAGCAGTCGGGCAGTGGCGCTGGGCCAGGCCAGGCCCTGGGGCTGGTTTCAGCAGCTCCATTTCATGCTAATTTCCACACTACGCTGACACTGGAGAGGCTGCCCCCATCAAATGCCCCCTGCTCCCTTCTGACAGCCAAAACAAGGCGGGCAGGGAGAGTGTGGGAGCGTACCGTGCATCCCCTCTCCTCCAATGCCCAGAGACCCACCCTTCAGCAGGTTTCTGAGCCCCTTGTTTGCCCCGGGCAGCGGGGAAGGGGATTGGAACTCATCTAGTAGATGGAATCAGAGTTGCCTAGCTGTGTGTCAGCAGCCCCATACTGCTCCATTAGTGGTGATTCTCCTGCACTTTGAGTGGCAGGAGTCAAGGCATGGGGCACAGGAGGGTCTGAGCTCTCTGTCTGCGTGCTGGGTGAGTGTGGGTCTGTCCCAGCACCCCAGGGGTGGCTGCATACAGGTGGGTGAGTAGAGCAGGGGACAGGTCAGTAAAAGCGGCTGGATAGCTGGGGATGGGCCTGGGACCCAGAGGGAGGCTGGATGGTACAAGCGCACCCATTTTCAGTTAGGGAGGGGTTGGTCCAAGGTAATTGCCTTGGTGTTGTGGAGGGGGAAGGTGACAGGACATGAGAGGGGCAAGGGAGCGAATCCTGACATCTCTGTCTGTGCTGCCTCTCCGCCCGGGACCTGTCACCCTCCCACGCTCTCTGGCTGCAGGAGATGGTCTATCGCACCACCACCAAGGGCCTGATCGAAGGCGTCATCTCCGGGTACAACGCCACCGTCTTCGCCTACGGCCCCACCGGTGAGGGCCGCGCAGTGCTGGGAATGCTCGCCCACAGGGGCCGAGGCAGGGAGCCAAACGGGCCAGTCGCCACCTGCTCCTCTGGCCAGGATGGCAGCGTTTCAGCCTCGCCACCGGGATGGCAGGAGGGCAGGGTGTGGGAGGGACCCAGGGCCTGCAGGCCCCCAGCCCTGGCACTGCTAAGGAGTTGGCTCAGAGCCACAAAGGGGAGGGTAAAGCATGAAGCAGGTGTCCACAGGGGATGCCTGCGAGTGATGGGTGGCTGGGTCCCCTCCCCGCCTGGCACAGACCCACAAGGGATTCCCTGTCCCCTCCCCACCCAGCACAGAGCCACAGGGACCTATGTCCCGCAGAGAGCCCAGACTGCCTTCCTGCTGCCCCCCAGGCTGTGGGAAGACGTACACCATGCTGGGCACAGACCACGAGCCCGGCATCTACGCACGCACCCTCCACGACCTGTTCAGAGCCATTGAGGAGACCAGTGACGACATGGAGTACGAGGTGTCCATGTCCTATCTTGAGGTAAGGCCCGAGTGTGTAAGGACAGGCAGGTTGTGTGTGTGGTGCTCATACAGGTTGTGTCTGTATATTGTGTGTGTGTGTATGTGTGGTGCTCATACAGGCTGTATTGTGTAGTGTGTGTGGGGACAGGCGGGTTGTATGTGTGTGGCGCTCATACACCATGTCTGCATAGTGTGTGTGCACACGTGCGTACAGACAGGCAGCCCCCGGGGTCACCCCGCCCTCACTGCCCGTCTCAGTCGCCCGGCTTTGTGGTCCAGCGAGCATCCGCTCTGTGCCCAGCGGGCAGATAATTGCCATGGTAACGCGCGGGGACTCCGCCGCCAGCTCGCTGCCTGCACGGGCTAGTACAATATTGACACACGCAGCCAGTCTGCCGGGGAGGAACCACCCACAGAGACTCCCTGGGAGCCAGGCAACAGGGCCAGGGTGGCTGAGAGGATAAATATCCAGGAGCGGGGCCTGGGCAGGGACTGGGGGCACGCCCAGCTCCCTCGTGCTGCCGGGACCCAGCCCAGTCCTGCCGCCGGCGTGGTCCAGAGGGGCAGGGCTGAGGGCAGCGTTCCAGCTCCTGAAGCCTCATGCCAGGGCCGCTCCGGGGCAGGGTGGGGAGCAGACCCTGGGCCTAAGGGAGCTCACAGGTGCCAAGGAGCAGAGGATGCTCATGTTCCTTCTCTGAGCTATTCACTCCTAGTAGTGGGGGGGGTTGGGATGCCCGGGATGCCCAGCATGCCTAGTGCAGACGCTGGCAGGCATGGGGGCTCACACGCAGCACTTGCAAGCTGCTATCAGTGTCCTGGCAAGACTCTGCCCAGAGTCAGGGCAGGAGCCCAATGGGTCAATGTCCAGTGAAGGGGGATTGGCCCTTCCCTGCATATTAGCTGCATTTCCCTCCTGCTGCCTGGCGCTCTGCCTGGCCCCCCCAAAGAAGGAGATGCCCTTAGCTTGGGGGAAGGTGAGGCCCCTCCTTGGCATGTCCCACGCTGGCCCCATTGTGGACACCAGCGTGGCAGGGTGTGATCCCAAGAATCAGGCAACCAGGGCTGATGGGGAGCGAAGGCAGGCTGGCTGGGGAGGGTGCATTGGGCTCCCTGGTGATCTGCTGCAGGGGATGGCCAGCCCGGATGTGGGGTGGAGACGCTGGCTGGGGAGGCCCCAAGGTGGTGCCCCTGCAGCTGGCGCAGGATGGCTCACCCCTGCCATGGCCAAAGGCATAGACGGGGCGTTGTTTGGCTGCTGCTCTCCCTCCCCCATGCCAACCCCCACCAGCTTGCGCCTTCCCATCACAACTAGATCTACAACGAGATGATCCGGGACCTGCTCAACCCGTCGCTGGGCTTCCTGGAGCTGCGGGAGGACGCCAAGGGAGTGATCCAGGTGGCGGGGATCACAGAAGTCTCCACCATCAATGCCAAGGAGGTGAGTGTGGGGCGCAGACCCCAGTACGACTTTCAATCCTGCAGCTCCCCTGTCTCCACACACACACCCCAGCACAGCATTTCTTGGCTCCGACCGTAGGAGCCTAGAGACTCGCCCTGTGCCTGGGTGCCGGGCCAGCGGAGCTGGGTCTGGAGTAGCCGTGGTTTGGCTGTTGGCCATGGGTGCCCTGCCCGGCAGTCCCCGTCCTCCGAGTCCTGTGAGCGTGCTGTCCCGGCGTGGCCCCACAGCCCTCCCTTTGCCTGGCGTGGTGCTGAGGTGACATCCTGTGAAGACAGGACCCAGGGTCCCTGCTTGGCCGCCGGTGGGGCGTGTACTGACTGGTGCTGGGATGGGGGATGGAGGGGAACGAACGTCCAGGGACACAGGCTGTATGTGCGGCTGGGGTGCCCAGTGACGACGCGAGGCTGCCATGGGCTGCAGGGTGCTGGAGGGACTGGGTGGCAGAACGACCAGCCGTGTCCCACTCTGCCCCTCTCTCGCCCCGCCCACCGTCTCCCTCTCGGCCCCTTGCCACCCCGCAGGTCATGCAGCTCCTGCTGAAGGGGAACAAGCAGCGGATGCAGGAGCCCACGGCTGCCAACCAGACGTCGTCGCGGTCCCACGCCGTGCTGCAGGTCACCGTCCGCCAAAAGAGCCGCATCAGGAACATCATGCAGGAGGTGCGGGTGGGGCGGCTCTTCATGATCGACCTGGCTGGCTCTGAGAGGGCGTCTCAGGTACGGGGAGGGGGTTCTGGGCAGGAGCCCAGCATGCCAGCAGCCGGTCAGTGCAGGGGGAGCACAGTTCCTTGCACCGTTGGTTCGAGGGGCAACAGGAGGGTGGGCATACAGAGATGTGGGGAGGTGCCAGGGGCAGGCTCTCAGGTGGGGTGGAGGGTCTCAGCCTGGGTGCTGCAGCACGTTTTGTGCTGGGGACGTGGCAGTTGCGTGATGCATTGAGGGGACGTGGTCTGGGGCCGGGAGCCAGGTTGGTGGGTTCTAATCCCAGTGCCGCTGCAGCCTGGCTGTGCAGCTGCGGTCGAGCCACGTCTCCTGGCTGCATCTGTGAGCTGGGGCTGGGGACCTGCGGCTTTGCAGATCTCAACAAGGGGGTCACTGAGGCCAGGAGACAGCCTCTGACACAATCAGTTGCTGAAGGGAGGCTTCAGGACTCAAGGAATGGCTCCCCCCAATTGCCAGAGCCCCCCAGGTCTGCAGGGTGGGGCTGGCCCTCCATGTCCTGAATGGAGATAGAGGGAATGTGCGTAAGGCAGGACAGGGAACCCACCGCACTGCCTGGGACTGGGCCTGCCAAGTTGTCACGAAGTCCCTGGGTGATGCTCTGGAACTGCTCTCCACAAAGCCAGGCAGGACTTTGGGGAGCCTCCTCTCCCTTGGAGCAGACTTGTTCAGGGCAAGAAGCTCACATGGCTTCACCTCCTGGGTCTCTCCTTGGAGCATTCAGCATCCTCTGCCCCTCCTTGCGCTTCCCACAGCGAGCCCACCCAGGCGGGGTCCTGGGGAAGCCACAGGGTCCTGCATCCCCATCTTGCAGTCAGAGGTGACTCTCAGCCAGCCAGTAAAACAGAGGTTTATTTAGATGACAGGAATACAGGCCAAAACAGGTCTTGCCAGTACAGATAACAAGACCCCCCTTAGTTAGGTCCATCTGGGGCCCCAGGGAGGCCACCGCTCCGCTGGGAGGCCTGAGCCTCCTCGGGGCTCCCCTCCATTTCCCAGCCAGCTTTCAAAAACTCCTCTCCCTCTCTGGCGTTCCCACCCGCACCCCAGCCTTTGTTCAGCTTCCCGGCCGAGGTGTCACCTGGCCTCTCACCCCTTCCTGGGTTCTCAGATTACATGCTCAGGTCTCCTCCCTCCAGCCAGTCTCCCATCCCCCAGTGCAGATTGTCTCCCCAGGCCAACACCCCCCACTCAGCATTCACAGACCACGGTAAGAACAGTCCCAGTTCGTCACACAAATATATCCAGCTTGGTCTAGGTCAGACGTGCCCCGTGCGCTGTGCTGTGCTGCTGGGACACAGCTGCCAGTCTCTGGCCGCAGGCGAGCCAGGGCTGGACTAGCAGGGGGCAGTGGATCGGAACTGAGGGGCACTGGCACAGCTGGGTGATGGACCAGGAGTAGGTCAGGCTGATGGGCATGATAATACACACGCTGCCTCCCCCTTGGTGTGCCAGCAATGATACCTACTGCCCCTAGATACCGCAGTGACTGGCGCTTCCAGTGGGCCATGGGTCTGACTTCATTTGATGAGCGCCGGGGCACCCAGACCTGGATTCACCAGCTTTAGGGCTGGATCAGTCCTGGGGAGCAGGGCCCCCATGTGCCACCATCCCACACGATTGTGTGCCGGGTTCATCTGCAGGCTGTGCTCCCCGGGGCTGCGTGCGGGACTGGAGTCCTGGTTCCCGGATCCGCTCTGCCCACGCGGTCCTGGTGCCAGGCAGAACAATGGACTTCGCCAGCTGGTGCTGCCCGGCTTTAGTCAAGCTCATAGCGCCCCCTAGTGCCCCAGGCTTGGGATTAGCCCTCCAGACCAATCCCCTTTTCCACACTGCAGTTACTGGGCACAGCATGTATTTCAGGGGGGCTCTGGCGATTTCCCGTAGGGGGCCAGGTCAGATGCCTGGACTCCTGGCT
Organism: Chelonoidis abingdonii; assembly: GCF_003597395.2. Lineage (NCBI taxonomy): Eukaryota > Metazoa > Chordata > Testudines > Testudinidae > Chelonoidis > Chelonoidis abingdonii. Next base: position 29,791,037 of record NC_133781.1, read on the forward strand.
GGTTCATGTTGTAACTTGGCCTGCGGCTTGTGGCAAGGAGAGTTTCTGTCACGGACGTGCTGCCTGCAAGCGGTTGGCTCGCACCACACACTGGGGTCTGCTAGAGGTGCTTGTGTGTATTGGTGTGTTGTTGTAGGGTCGTTTGTGGGCACTGGGCTGTGCACACTGGTTTGTTGTTGTAGGATTGCTTGTGTGTATTAGTTTGTTATTGTAGGGTCGTTCATGGGCACTGGTTTGTTATTGTAAGGTCGCTTGTTTCCACTGGCTTGTTCTTGCTCAGAGCTGGGCCGTTGCCTTTGATTTTCTCTCTGTCATGGAGTCACCGGGCGATGCTCTGGAACTGCTCCCCACAAAGCCAGTCAGGACTTTGGGGAGCCTCCTCTCCCTTGGAGCAGACTTGTTCAGGGCAAGAAGCTCACACGTCTTCACCTCCTGGGTCTCTCCTTGGAGCATTCAGCATCCTCTGCCCCTCCGTGTGCTTCCCACAGCGAGCCCACCCAGGCGGGGTCCTGGGGAAGCCACAGGGTTCTGCACCCCCACTTTGCAGTCAGACGTGACTCTCAGCCAGCAAAACAGAGGTTTATTCGATGACAGGAACAGGGTCTAAAACAGAGCTTGTAGATACAGCGAACCAGACCCCTCGGCCGGGTCCATTCTGGGGGGCAGTGAGCCAGACCCCTAGGTCTGCACTTCACTCCTTATCCCCAGGTAGCTCCAGACTAACCAACCCCTCCAGCCCCTCCTCTCTGCTCAGCTCCTTTCCCGGGCCAGGAGGTCACCTGATCCCTTTGTCTCCAACACCTGCAGTTGGCACCTTTGCAGAGGAGGGGCCCAGGCCATCAGTTGCTAGGATACAGAGTGCCAGGCATTAGGTGCACTGGCCCTTTGCTCTGCCAGATACTTAAGAACTGCCTAGGGGACACTGAGGCACCAACACAGTGTTCAGAGCAAACATTAGGAACAGTCCCAGTTCGTCACACTCTCCTTTAAAAAGAAAAAGACCATTTAAGCAGGGAAGGGTGGGGGGATGTTTCCCAACAGCCAAACACCCCTAGTCCCGGGCGCTTTGCCAGTGGAGGAGTGGGCCCTTCACCACGCCATGCTGTGTCATGCCCTGCAGGAGGTGCTGGCAGGGGCTCTGGAGGGAGCTCTTGTGTGGGCAGCACGGTAGGTACAGACCCCACACCCTGCACAGCCCCTGTCTCTCTGCCGGGCGTTGTCGTGTCCAAGCCCACTCTTCCATGTGCTGCTGTGCGCCTGCGAGCCGGGGTGTAATCCGGGCTCTGGAGTGGCCACGTACAAAACCCCGCGTGCCCCTGCCCCAGGGCTGGCGTTGTGCCGCCCGGCCCAAATCCCTGCCTCACGCCCTCGCCATGTCCCCACAGACCCAGAACCGCGGGCAGAGGATGAAGGAGGGAGCCCACATCAACCGCTCGCTGCTGGCACTGGGGAACTGCATCAACGCCCTGAGCGACAAGGGGGCCCACAAGTACGTCAACTACCGCGACAGCAAGCTCACCCGCCTCCTGAAGGTACAGCGGGACCAGCGCCCGCCGGACCCTGGGCCAGGGCAGCTCCTTGGAGCAGGCAGCTGGGTGCAGGCAGGGGGAAGGGACCCAAGGCTGGAGCATCCCAGCGTGAGTCACATGGCACCAGCTGTGCACGGCTCAGCCTGGCCCACGTTGGTCGGGGTGCAGTGTGTGCTGGGAGGTCGGGACCACCAATGTGTGGCCAAGGGGCCAGCACAGTGTGGGCTCAGAGCACCAGGCTGGGGGTGGGCAGACGGGCCTGGGCCCAGCTCGTTCCAGTTCAGGGCTGGGGATAGGGCTGCAGCCTCCGGCCCTGGCCAACGCCCAGCCCCACGATCCTCTGTCGCCAGGACTCCCTCGGGGGCAACAGCCGCACGGTCATGATCGCGCACATCAGCCCAGCCAGCAGCGCCTTCGAGGAGTCCCGCAGCACCCTCACCTACGCCGACCGCGCCAAGAGCATCAAAACCACGGTACGGCTGGCACCTGGCCTCCACCCGGCGCCCCGCCTGCCCTTCCCCCACCCAGTGACCCACACTCCCTTCTGGCACCTCGTCCACCCTTCCCCCACCTGGCACCGCGCCCTCCATCCCCTCACCTAGTGCCCGGCCCGCCCTTCTGGCACCTCGTCCACCCTTCCCCCACCCGGCGCCCCACCCTCCATCCCCTCACCTAGCGTCCGGCCCGCCCTTCTGGCACCTCGTACACCCTTCCCCCACCCGGCGCCCCACCCTCCATCCCCTCACCCAGTGCCCTGGCCACCCTTCCCCTACCCAGCGCCCGCCCACCTTTCTGGCACCTCATCTGCCCTTCCCCCACCTGGCACCCCACCCTCCATCCCCTCACCTAGCGCCTGGCCTGCTCTTCTGGCACCTCGTCCACCCTTCCCCCACCCGGCGCCCCACCCTCCATCCCCTCACCTAGCGTCCGGCCCGCCCTTCTGGCACCTCGTACACCCTTCCCCCACCCGGCGCCCCACCCTCCATCCCCTCACCCAGTGCCCTGGCCACCCTTCCCCTACCCAGCGCCCGCCCACCTTTCTGGCACCTCATCTGCCCTTCCCCCACCTGGCACCCCACCCTCCATCCCCTCACCTAGCGCCTGGCCTGCTCTTCTGGCACCTCGTCCACCCTTCCCCCATCCGGCGCCCCACCCTCCATCCCCTCACCTAGTGCCCTGCCCACCCTTCCCCATACCCAGTGCCCCACCTGCCCTTCTGGCACCCCACCCACCCTTCCCCCACCTGGCACCCCTCCCTCCATCCCCTTACCTGGCACCCCATGCTCCCTCCTTTCACTCAGCGTCCCGTCTTAGGGCACTTGATGCCCTGCCCTCCCTTCCCCCACCCAGCTCCGCAGCCTGGGCACTCTGTGCCCCAATCCTTCCCCACACCCGGCATCCTGATCCTCCCCCTCACCTGGGCACACAGCACCCCGCCCTCCTGCCTTCTAGGAGACAGCCCTCTTCCCCAGGGGCAGTCGGGGTGTGGTGCTGGCGGGGGTCACCTCCCCGACACTCTGACCCTTCGCCCCCTGTCTCCGCAGGTGAAGCGGAACCTGCTCAACGTCTCGTACCACATTGCCCAGTACACCAGAATCATCTCGGACCTGCGCAGCGAGATCCAGCGCCTCAAGTGCAAGATCAATGGGCAGGGGCCACGCCCAGCCCAGGGTGAGCGAGGCGACATCCGGCACATCCAAGGTAAGACCTGTGGGGCTGGCCCTTCCCGCTGCCAGGCCTACCCCTGCTCGTGGGGCACGGGCTGCGCCTGCCTCAATCACAGTGCCCTCTCCGCGCCACACCGAGCTGGCACCACTCCCTGTTGCTGCCAGAGCCAGGTGCTGGGCTCCCAGCCACGCCCTCTCCCTGGCGGAGGGGGATTCTGATGATGCAGGAGGGATCCCTGCATGCCCCCATGCATGCGGTGTCTTGGGGACGGCAGCTCAGGGCCGGCTCCAGGCACCAGCTAAAGAAGCCGGTGTTTGGGGTGGCCAATACCAAGGAGCAGCCTTCCAGCCACTATTGGGGCGACATGTCCAAGTCTTCGGTGGCAATTTGGCGGTGAGTCCCTCAGTCCCTCTTGGAGCAAAGGACCTGCCGCCGAATTGCCAACCGAAAAGTGGAGTTGCCTGATTGCGCTGCTGTGGGTCTTTTTTAAAAATTTTTTTGCCGCTTGGGGCAGCAGAAAACCTGGAACCGGCCCTGCGGCGGCTGCTGTGTACATGCCATATCCTGCAGGAGGCTCCCCCGCAGTGACCAAACCCACCCCTCGTGTGTTACAGCCGAGGTGCAGCTCCACAGCTCCCTCTGCGACCGGCAGGAGATGGACCAGCTGCGGGAACAGCTGATCAGCGCCTTCCAGGAGCAGATGGACGTGCAGCGCCAGCTGATGGAGCTGGAGAACAGCTACATGGAGATCCAGATCGAGAGCACCCGGCACCTGCTGACTATTGCAGTGTAAGCACGGCCCTGCCCAGCGCCCCAGAGAGCCGGGGTGTCACTGGGGCTCCAGGAACCCTCCCCCTCCCTGTATAATATAACTGGCTTGGTGGGCTGGGCATATTGAGGAGATTGCCCTGGCTCAGCTGCCGGCGGGGGCTGGTCAGTATAGCCAGGTAATGCCCAGCCAGGTTTACTGCCCTGTATCAGTGGGTGAGGAGTGCCACGCATCAGCAGTTGGGCATAGCCCGGGGCCCAGGGGCTGACGCTCGTGCTCTCCCCTGGCGGCTCCAGCTGGGACCAGGAGAAGAGGCGTCGCACACAGAAGTGCAGGGAGGAGCTGAGGAAGGACAAGAGCGGGAAGGATTTGGATACCGGGGACGAGCAGCCAGACGCGCCGGAGCCACAGGACGTGATCTTGGCCAGGGAGAACATCGCAGCCCTCATGGGGGAGCAGAAGAAGCTGCGCAAGCAAAAGGTTCCTGGAGTGGGGGTGGGGGAGAGCTCGGGGGGAGGTGCTGTGGGACTGGGCTTTGGGGCCTGATGGGGGGGAAATTAGTTTGGTGGGTCTCAGCCCAGTGCTGGGTGCCCCCACACACAGTCCGCCCCTGCCCCACCGCTCGATTGGCATCAGCTGTTGTGACTGCCAGTTTCTGGTCAGAATTGGTCTGGGCCGGGCTAGCCAGGGGCTGCAGGTTGGATTGAGGGGCACTGGCAAAGCTGCAGCATGGGGGAGCCCAGAGCTGGGAAAGTAGGGGGCAGTGGGTTGGGATTGAGGGGGTCTAGCAGAAGTGGGTGTGGGGAGCCCAGGGCTGGTCTAGCAGGGGGCAATTGGTCAGGAGTGAGGGGCACTGGCAGAGCTGTGGGTGGGGCATCCAGGGCTGGGCTAGCAGAGGTCAGTGGTTTGGGAGTGAGGGGCACCGGCAGAGTTGCTGGGGGGCACCCAGGGGAAGTGGGTTGGGATTATGGGGCACTGGCAAAGCTTTGGGGGAAAGCACAGGTCTGTGCTAACAGGGGGCTGCGGTGGGTCGGGATTGAGGGGCACTGGCAGAGCTGGAAGGTGGGAAGCCCAGAGATGGGCAAGCAGGGGGCTGCGGTGGGTCGGGATTGAGGGGCACTGGCAGAGCTGGAGGGTGGGAAGCCCAGAGATGGGCAAGCAGGGGGTTGCGGGTCGGGATTGAGGGGCGCCGGCAGAGGTGCTGGGGAGCCCAGGGCTGGGATACCAGGGGGCTGTGGGGTGGGACCAAGGGGCACCGGCCGAGCTGGGGGTGGGGCGCCCAGGGCTGGGAAAGCCGGAGTCCATCTGGCCAGGGGTCCAGTCCATTCCATTGTGACCCCTTGAGAAGGGCAGGCACGTGACGCGGGGCCCTGGGCTGCTCTGCACCCGCAGGCGGAGCTGGAGAAGCAGTTCAAGGAGATCCGCCAGCGGGGGCGGCGGCTGGAGGAGGTCCTGCCGCGGCGCATCAGCTCGGAGGAGCAGCGCGAGGTGCTGAGCTTGCTCTGCAAGGTGCACGAGCTGGAGCTGGAGAACACGGAGATGCAATCCAGCGCCCTGCTCAAGGACAATGTCATCCGCCACAAGAGTTATGTGGTGCGGCGCTTCGAGCAGCACCGCAGCCTCTGCGACCGCATCATCCAGCAGCAGAGGCAGATCATCCACGGTGCGGGACCGTGCCCCCCCATCCTGGGCTGGGGGACCCTGGTAGGGTTGGGGGGCTCTGCAGGGCCCTGGCACACCAGCTGCAGCTGGTGCCGTGGGGTCACATTGCAATGTGATGATGTTGTGACGTGCTGAGGCCGTCACGTCAGCATGAGCCCATGTCGCAATGGGCTGCTGCTGTGTCATGACGTGGCGAGGCTGTGTTGCCATGCAACGGGGCTATGTCGTGAGGATGTCATGTCGCGACGTGATCATGTCATCTCAAGTGCCCCCGTCTCCTCCTGGCCTGGCCCGAGCCCCTTCCCCCCCGGGCTCACCTCTGGCCCAGGGACCTGTGTTTCAGGATTAATGCAGGCCTGGGGGCCCCTGTGTAGGTCTGGGGGGTTTGCCCCTAAGTCTGTGACCCCCCCTTCTGTCTACTTCTCTCCCTGGCAGAATATCACCTCTCAGTCCCACACCACCTGGAGGAGCTGTATGAGATCTACCTGCGGGAGCTGGAGGAGGGCAGCCTGGATCAGGTCGCCAGCCTGGACCGTGTGGCCGCCAAAGCCCTGAAGGTACCTGTGGGAGACACTGGTCCATCCCTCTCGGCTCACACCCCAGGGATCCGAACATTGCTCCACCCCTTGGAAACAGAGCGGGTCCCTGGGTGCTCTCTGGGCCCTCACATGACCAGTTCCAACTCGAGCAAAGTGAGTGGTGCTTCCAGCCCCCAGATGTGCAGCACACACAGTGGGGAGCTGAGGGGGCCTGGGTGTTGGGAGGGGGCAATCAGAGAGCAAGGTAATTTTCCAGGGGAGGGGGTTGGGGGGCTCAATATAGAGGGTTTCCCTCTAGCCCCAAAGGGCCAATCCACAAGTGAGTGAGGGGCAGAGAAACTGCAGCTGGCGGGCTGTGTCCTGCAGCGCCCCCCAGGGGACCCCTAAACCGCAGGGCAGCTGGGATGGGCGTAATAGCTGCTGATTCCCCCGCAGGACACAACTCTGCCCAAGATCCCCCAGCTCCCGGCTGCAGAGAGCGCCCTGGACTCTGACCAGGAGAGCATGAGGACGCTGGGCTCGGAGCACCAGCCGCTGCTGCAGCGCGACTCCCGCAGGCACGCCCTGCCGCCCCTTGTGCTGGATGCAGAGAGGTAGGGCCTTGCCTGGGGGCAGGAGGGGCTGAGTGCCACACCTCCGGCCCGGGGACAGTCCAGCACCCGTGGGTGTCTGTGTTTAGACCTGGCCCCGGGCTCTGGCTGCCCATGATTTTGGGGGAGGCATTAGTGAGACAAATGGCTGGATGCAGAAAGGTGGGCAGAGAGGAGGCTGCTGGACTCAGCTAGGCCCAAAGAGGCTACGTTCAGAGCAAAGGGAACCTCCTCGCTGCCCCTTCAGCCACAGCCCTTCCCTGATGTGTGGGGCTGGGAGGAGAAATGGACACGGAGTCAGTGACGTTTTTGTTCATTTACAAAAGTCCTGTTCCCCCGAGCACAATAGGAACAAACAGCAGCAAGCAGCTTCCTAGCTCAGAACCCCACACGGCCGCCCCTCCTGCTACTCTGTGCCCAAGTAGCTCTGTCTCTGCTTCCCATCCGCGTCACGCCACTGCTTCTCCTGGCTTCCTGGTGCAACGCCTGGCTGCAACCCACGGCCTAGTCCCGCGTTTGCAGCTAGGGAAATGTCTGTCCATGCGGCTTGGCTCTTGCCTGCCACGTGGCAGCTCCAGTTCACTGCTGCCTTTGCCAGATACACGGGCTTGACTGCTCCTGCTTGACCCTGCACTGGGGCAGCCGGCAGAGCCATTGGCTTTCCTGAGGTCTGGGCTGGGGTTTGGATCCAAGACTCCACCGACGGGAGCCATTAGCCTCTCAGCACAGTGTCCCGTGCGTGTGAATTCAGCACTTCCCCTCGCTCCGTGCCGTGTCTCCGCTCTGGGTGTGACAGGCAACTTTCCCTCTCCGGCAGTGACCTGGCCCAGGTGTTCAGGACCAGCCCCCGGATGCGGCAGATCAAGAGTTCGGCTGTGCTGACCCCGCCCCCGATCCACGTGAACGGCATGGTGACCCAAGAGGTGTGTGGGGCAGCATGGGAAAGGCCCCAATGTGGGAGATGCCGGGGGCCCAGGGCACGGACACGCCTGCGTGAAAGGTAGCGTTGACTAGTAGCTGGAGCTCTGCACAGAGCCAGGAGTCCTGGGGTTAGTCCCAGCCCCACCACTGGGCTGCTGTGCCTCAGTTTCTGCCTCGTCAGCCCAGGAGCTCTCTGGGGCAGGAGCTGTTCCTCACTATCTGTGCAGCGCCCGCCCCCCGGGGCTCTGAGCTCGACGGCGGTTACCGAGTGTGGATGATTCATAATCGAAAACTCCAATGGAAACTGGGCCAGATTCTGCTCATGCTGCCTGGCGTCAGGCTGAGGTTGCTCTGGGTTTACCCTGGGCAGGGCTGGGCTCTGGGCTTTTTACTGCCTTTCTGCCCTGCCCTCACCGGTCCTGTCCCAGCCCAACCGGGCAGGTAGTGAGTGCAGAGCAGCGCCCTTTGCTAGCAGATACTTCTGCCACAGGCAGTGGCCAGACACGCTCACCTCCTGTCTCTCCCCCAGTACCTGCACCGGGGGAGCCTGGCCAGCCTGGAGAGCCACCACAACTCCTCCCCGGACAGCAGCGAGAACTGCTCGGACGTCGCCCTGCGCAGAGGTGAGGAGCTCTTGGCGTGGGGTGGGGCCCAGTTGCGCCCTCACCTCCTCCTCTGGGGAACGGAAGGCACAGATGGTGCCAGGACGGTGGCAAACAGTTCCTGCCGCCCACGCCCTAAGAGTCAGGGGCTTCTGGGTAACGTGGGGGTGGGGGTCATGTCTTAGGTTCGGTTTGGGGCCATCCCATTCCCAAGGTCCCCAGACTGTGGGGAGATAGGGGGCTGGGCAGGGAGGCTCAGGCCCCCAGCGTGGCACGGAGTACGACATGTAGCATTGCCGGCACATGCGCACCAGCAATGGGCCATCTCCCTCCCCACCCCGCCCCCGCCCGTCTCATGACAGCCACAGAGCCACCGCAGAGTCCAGGGTAGCCAGTGCTCACCCCATTCCCCCCCCTCCAGAAAATGCTGCAGGTCACAGAGCCCTGCGGGGACGGATCTCTTCCCTGATGTGGACTGTCTGCCCTCTGGGCGTTAGGGGCACCGTGGGCACGGTGAAGATGAGGCTGAGGGTATGATGCTTCCAGTTTGCGGATCCGGGTGGGGGGTTCAGAGAGGGGCCCAACCCCCCCAGATCTGGACCATGCGACTTGGGGGGGCCTCTCGCTCTCTCACGCCAGCTCCCGCTCTTTGCAGAGCGCAGGGAGATCCTGAGCAGTACCAAGAGCATTGTGGTGAAGGCTGCCCGGCGCCGCTCCCGGGTGCTGGAGTCCGACCGGCTGCACCTGCTGGAGCCCATGAAGGAGCGGAGCAGCCTGTCGCTGCACTCCCTGAGCGAGAGCGAAGACCCCCTCTCCCCGGAGACCCCCGCCTCCCAGCGCCTGCCCTGCCCCGGGCTGCAGCATGCCGCCAGCGAGGACAACCTGTCCAGCAGCACCGGGGAGACGGCCTCGCGCCTCTGTCCCAGCCACTCCCCCGGACCCTGGCTCCGGGGGCACAAGCAGGGTGGCAAAAAGGGGAAGAGAGAGGAGTCGCTGGACGGCAAAAGGCGGAAGCAACGGTCAAGGTCCTTCGAGGTCACCGGCCATGGGGTACGTGCCGTCCCCACCCCAGCCGATCCCCTAGGAGCTGCTCCCACAGAGCCCCTCTGGGGCCAGCCCCCCAGCACCCGCGCTAGCAGAGCAGGGGAGCGGCTGGGGCTGTGCGTTTAGGGGTGGGGCTCCCACTGCAGGAGTCAGGTGCCAGGCAGGCAAGCGTGAGCCAGCAGCTTACCCACAATGCACTGCATGCTGGGCTCCCTTTTGCATGGGCTGGGGGGCTGTAACCCTGGATCCGAGGTTCAGGGTTTGGGATCCAGGGCTCCGGCAAGTCACCGAGCTGCCCCCTCGGCTGAGCTTTGCCCCCGAGCCACTGTGACCATTTCTCCCCCGCAGCTCCCAGGACTGAAGCCCAATGTAACCCAGTGCCGGCTCCTCGAGAGCAACTCTGAGCACAGGATGCCGGCGGGGGGGCAGCCAGCGCCGCACCCCCAAGCGCCTGGCAAAGCCAAAGGGAGGCTCCCACAGAGCCAGTATGCAGGTGGGTGAGCCTCAGGCTGGCTGGGGCCAGGGTGCCCAGCCACGGCTGCCCACACTGGCTCTGTGCCAGACAGAGCGTTCCCGGGCCACCGCAGTCACTTCTGCCAGGGCATCCCCCTCGGAGCCAGTGGCAGCGTGCTCCAGCCCCTGGGCAGCACAAGGACATGGGGTCCTGCCTCCATTGCAAGCAGAGCAGGACCCTGGCTTGCTGGAACTGGGCCTAGCGTCCCAGGCCGGGCATGAGTGGCCTCCCCAACCCCTCACCCGTCAGCCTCTGTGTCAGAAATGGAGGTGTTCACACATTTGGCACTGCCCAGCCCACAGCAGGGCCAGCCACTTGCCCCACTGCCCTCCCAGGGTCCCTCCACCCCATCTCGGGGGGGCAGCCTCCAGCTCCTTCCGCTGGCCATGCTGTGTCCACTGATGCCGCCCCTAGACTCGGTGCCCACAGGCCGGCGAGCGGCGAAAGCCCCAGTCCTGCCTGTCCAATCCCTCCCCTAGGACGAGCTGTGTCACGGGCCAGTTCTCTGCTCCTCTCGCAACAAGCCCTGGGGCTCTGGAAGGAGAGAACGGAAGCCAGGGACCATTGGCACAGCAGAGCTGGGGGCAGCACCCGCGCGCCTGGTTACTCAGGGCCCCTTCCCTGCCACCTGCTAAGTCTCCCCAGCCCAGCCCAGCCCTTTACATAGGAGCCATTTTTTCCCAGCATGCCTTGCTGGCCCTTTATGTTTGGCCTCTACCGCCCTGTGGCCACTGTGCCCATTGCGTGCCCTGTCCTGTGCTATGGGCGCAGCCCATGGTGGGGAGCTGCTGTGGGACCCGGATCAGGGCCGGGCTCCACTTTGCAAACCTCTTCTGTTTGTTTTCCTCTCCCCCAGGTCCAGGGGACCCGGCGTCTCTCCCACTTCCCCTCCCTCATCCCAGTAGCTTGAAGAAAGGCCCCCAGCCCAGCCAGCGCCCCCGCCTGAGCTACATCACGCTGAACGGCACCAGCGCTTACGCCAAGGATGGCAGGAGCCAGCGCTATTGACGGGCTGAGAGCAGACAGCCCCGGACTGCGAGGGCAGGGGCTAGGGAAGCCTGGGCCTGGCAGGACTGTCCTGGAGGCTTGGCGTGCCCAGCGCTGCCGGGACTAGGGGGGCGAGCAGGGTGCGGGGGGCTCCTCTGGGCAGAGCCGGTGCAGGGCAGGGAGCCTGCAGGAGGAAAGGGGTTTACCAACATAGTTCTCATGGACGGTTGATTCTCTCCCTCCTCCTGGCTGCCCCGCAGCCCTGGCTGCTGGAGTCTATCCCTTCCGCAGCCGTCCGGACACGTTCCCTCTACCCCTCTATCCAGCCGTCTCCGCCCGGGAAGCACTCAGGCCGCCGCGTCCCCCTTGCCAAGGGTTGCAGGGAGCTCCCTCTGAAGAGTCGCTCAGCTGATGGCCAGTCACCTGTTCCCAGCAAGTCGCTCTGTTCACAGCCCCACGCCCCAGCTGCCGTGCGGCAGGTGGGGGCAATGGAGCGCTGGGCGTCCTGCTGACCCCGTGTGGATGGACGCCAAGCACCCATGCCGCTCAAGCCCCATGGTTTGCTGCCCTGTGCCTTCCCTCCAGACTGCTGGCCTCGCCCACCTCTCCCACTGGCCTCCGGGCATGGGCTGGGCTCAGGATGCCACACTCCCTTCGCACCCCAGAGCTTCCTGTGACTGCTGCCACCCACATACACCTGCCTGCTACCCCACCGTGCCAGCTGCACTGCGCCCAGGGCTCTGCCTCCACGGGTGCCCTGCACGGCCGGTCAGTGCTGCAGCTCCCTGAGTCTGCTGGGACTGATGCCCTGCCTGCGCCGCCGGCCTTGGGTTTCCAGCCTCCCATGTCACTCCCTTGCTCCCCAGGGGCTGCAGATCCCAGTCCCTGGAGGGTCTCGCAGTGCTCAGCATCATCCCCTGCTGGCAGAATAACAGCAGGACTGGCCTGCTGCAAAGGGAGTGGTGGTCTGCTGGAAAGCTGGTGGCCATGAATCCGGCTGGGGGCACCCCCAACCCTCCCTTACTGAATGCACGGTGCGTGTGCACCGTCAGTGGGGAGTTCAGGGCCCTCCGGCTCTGCTCCTCCGGGGCCAGCTGTGGCTGAGGATTGTCTGCGGGTGTCTTGGGGAGAGGGCAGGGGGTGCCCCCGAAGTGCCCTCCTGCCCTCCCAGCTCCTGGGGTGAGTGGAGGCAGGGAGGGGAGCTCCCGGGCGTGATCAGCAGGCAGAAGGCGTGTGGACCCTGGTGCTGGCTTGGTTACGCTGTAAATAAATTGTGTTGCCAAACTCCACCTGGCCAGGGTCCAGTCCTGCCCTAACATGGCCAACAGGACCTGCAGTGCTCAGGACCAGGCCCTTGCGGTGCAGCTAGGATGGCACCAGATTCCAGCCAGGCCTGGGAGCCCTGCAGCAACAGGGTCTGGGGGCAGGGGGGCTCACTGCTGGGCCCAGTCCATGGGCTTGGCTCATTGGCTGTGGGCTGCTGGGGCCGCCCTGGGCCCTGCGGGTATTTCCCGGGACTCTGAGCCTGGGGTTTTTACCTGGCAACTGTTGTTTTTTATTCCTGTTGTTAAGGCTAAATTAAAAGTGATTTGTTGAGATTCTACGGCCCGGTTCAGTTGTGCTTCTGCAGCATTCGGTTGCTTGTTTTCCTTGTCTTTGGGGAGGCTGGCGCGAGTACCCAACTCAGGCCCGCTCTGAGAGCCAAGGCAGCTGGCAACGAGCCCTGTGCTCTGCTCCAGCCTCTGCCACTGACTGTGTGACTTGGGCAAGTCATTTAATTCCTCTGTGTCTTGGCCGGCCCCTCCCACAGGGCTGGTCAGTGCTCGCTGTGTCTCGGGGCGGGGTTTGCCTGCGGGTCGCTTGATACCAAGGTTCTGGGTATAAAGGGTTAATAACAAGTGCTACCTGTTAAACGCCAGCAGCCATGACTAGTGTGTGTTATGGATGGCTCCGGAAGCCCAGGTGTTAGACATGGTTATGAACAGCCTCTTGACCCCTGACAATTGCTTTAAGCTGAACCATCTGTTCACCATTTATTACCCTGTGGTAAATGAGCCTTACCACCAGGCGGGCCCCATTCCCAGCTGTGCTGTGCTAGGCGAGTCTGCCCAGCCTTTGCCATGGTCATGGGGCATGAGCTGGGCCAGGTTTACCCAGCTGTTTTGGAAGCATTTTGGGCTCAGCGAAGCTGCGACTGTTCAGAGCCCCCAGAATCGTGGGACCCATTCGAACCAGAGAGTGGTGCCGGGCTCCAGGCAGGGTGAGGGGCTCTGGCCTGGGCTAGGCAGGTCAGACTGGATCAGAATGGTCCCTTCCAGCTTTGGGGCCCGTGAGCCGCCGCGGCAGAAGGCCAGAGGTCACCCTGCTACCTGTTGTGAGCAGCTTTTCAGGCTGATGTCCCGACAGAGGGAACTTCTGCGATGCTGCAAGACAGCCCCCCTGAAAGCAGCACCACCCAGAGCTCTTTTTCGGCTGTTTATTTGGAAGTTGGTGCAAGTGACGTTTGTCCAGGAGGCCCCGAGCATCGCCCGGGAGGCAAAGAGAAGCAGCTGGTGTCTGTCTGTCCATCAGGTCCCTGGAAGGATGAGAGGAGAACGTAGCGCTTGCTGCAAACTCCCAGCCTGGCATGTCCCGTGATGCAGCACGGGGGGCTCTGGGGGGCTCAGCCGGGTCAGAAGGTACAGCAGAACCAGGGGAGCCGAGTGGGCAAATCCCTCCTGGGGAACACTCTGAATTCCCTCAGTTACCCTCACCAGGTGCCCTGCACGAGCACTGCCAGGCTGGGACTCCCACCTCCCTGGGAGCCGGGATGACTGGCCCTGAGGATGCCCAGAGAGCCAGCGACGGGAGCATTAGGTGGGGACCAAGCGGGTTCCCATGATGGAACCTGCCAGTGCAGACAAGCCCTCCCTGCTCCAAGCCTGGAGTGACAGTGTGTGTCAGACCCTCTTGGGAGCTGGGGCGGGTGCACGCAGCAGACAACAGAACTAGCTTTATAAGGGCGGCGGGAGGGGGGCTTAGGTTGAATTTTGAAGAGAGACGCTCAAGGGCTTGGTTCTCAGTGTCCTCCCAAGGGGGGACACCTCTTCCATTGCCTGTATCCGCAGGCTCTGACCCTCCCAGCACCCTGAGAGCCCAGCCTGGGGGAGACATGGCATCGTGGTCATCCCCCGCCCAGCCCACAGGGGCCCTGAAGTCGGAAGCGGCGGAGCTGCCCTTGCAGGTACATCTCTGGAAACAATCTCGCTGCTTTAATTCACTTCTATCTAGGAACCCCCCAGCTTTGTGAGCTCAGTGGTTCTCTGCGCAGGGCACAGGGCGCCCTCTCCAGGGTCTGGGCCCAGCGCGCCAGGCTAGGGGGTCACCCTGAGCAGCCAGTCCCCAGCACCTTTTTGCCCAGCTACTTCCTGACGTTGATCAGCGAGTGGTAGATGGGCTTGACAATCAGGTGCAGGTGCAGGGAGTTGTCGATCAGGTACTCGGAGGTGCGCTTCTGCAGGTCGGCGTGAGCTAGGAAATCGGCCAGCTCGTCCGTGCTCTGGTGGAAGCTGTAGGCATGTTTCACGAAGATTCGCCCCTGCTGCCGCACCCCCACCAGGACGGTCTTCTGGAAGCTGACACCCGCGAAGTCGGAGCTGGTCATAGCCGGGGTGATCACCAGCCGAGGCCGCCCGTCCTCGATCCGGATGGATTGGATGGCTCCAGAGACAGAGTCCGAGTAGACAGGGCGCAGGCTGACGGGCAGCCAGCGCGGGGAGAAGAGGACGTTCCAGGTCACCCGTTTGCTGGCGTCATGGTTGCTGGGGCCCAGCTGGGTTTGGAAGCTGGTGCTGCGGTCGTCGCGGGCCGGGTTGTTGATGACCCACGGGGAGCCCCAGGAGCTGGAGAGGTAGTTGCGGGGCAGGAACATGCTGCAGTTGACGTCAAAGTACTTGGCGAAGTGGATGGGGGAGGCGGAGTGGAACTGGAAGGCCTGGAAGAGCAGGTCTTGGATGGCCCCATAGTGCCGCACCATCACCGCCGACTGCTTCTGCAGGTGAAACAGGTGGCTGGGGGGGATCATGGCGTAGCGGATGGAGCGCAGCACCTTCACCACCACGGGGGCTTCGGGCTGCTTGCGGCCCAGCCACTCCTCGACGGCGGCGTACAGCTCCAGCTCGCTCTGCAGCACCAGGTCGGAGCGCTCCAGCAGCAGCACCAGCAGTTCCGCGCTCACCGTGGCCCACTCGGCGCCGCCCATGACGGCCGAGAGGTTCCAGGCCAGGAACTGCAGGCAGCTCTCCTGCAAGCCCGCGTCCCCGATCTTCACTGCGTAGTGATACCAGCTGACCACGTGGCCCTGGCTGGACTCGCTGGCCAGGTGGCTCTTCATGTACTCGGCCACCCCGCGCTGGAGCATGGAGACGCGGTATTTGCTAGCGAGCCGGTGCAGAGGGATGGCCTGGTGCAACAGGATGGAGATCTCCCCGCAGTACAGATACCTGGGCGCAAAGAGTGACACAGCACCGCCGGCGTTAGCTCTCCCCACACCCCATGGGGAAGGGCAGCTCTGCCGGTGCCCCTCACTCCCGATCCACAGCCTCCTGCTACCCCCGCCCTGGGTTCCCCCTGCCCACAGCTCTGCCAGTGCCCCTCACTCCTGACCCACAGCCCCCCTGCTAGCCCAGCCCTGGGTTCCCCCTGCCCACAGCTCTGCCGGTGCCCCTCACTCCCGACCCACAGCCTCCTGCTAGCCCAGCCCTGGACTCCCCTCCACCAGCCTCACTCCCGACCCACTGCCAGACAACTAGGGTGACCAGACAGCAAGTGTGAAAAATTGGGACGGGGGTGGGGGTCATAGTTGCCCATATAAGGAAAAGCCCCAAATATCGGGACTGTGCCTATAAAATCAGGACATCTGGTCACGCTAAGCTAAACTGTTGGTGTGGCCTGGGGCAGACTGGGACATCTCTGTACAGCTCCCCTATGAGGGTTTGAGCCCAGCTCCCTGGTAGTGGGGGCCCTGTAGCCCTGATACCCAGGGCCGGTTCTAGCTTTTTTACCTCCCCATTGGCGGCACTTCGGCGACAGCTTTACCGCGCCGCTTCATTCATTGCTGGCAATCCGGCGGCTGGTCCTTCTCTCCGAGAGGGACTGAGTGACCTGCTGCCGAACTGCCGCCAAAGACCCGGACATGCCGCCCAGGGCCGGCTCCAGGCCCCAGCACGCCAAGCGCGTGCTTGGGTTGGCATGCCATGGGGGGCGCTCTGCCGGTTGCCGGGAGGGTGGCAGGCGGCTCCGGTAGACCTCCCGCAGGCGTCCCTGCGGAGGGTCTGCTGGTCCCACGGCTCCGGTAGAGCATCCGCAGGCGTCCCTGCGGGAGGTCCACAGGGGCCGCGGGACTAGCGGACCCTCCACAGCCACATCTGCGGGACATCCACCAGAGTCGCGGGACCAGCGAGCGGCAGAGCGTCCCCCGCAGCGCGCCGCCTTGCTGGGGGCGGCGAAATGGCTAGAGCCGGCCCTGATGCTGCCCCTTCCCATTGGCAGCCCCAAGCACCTGCTTTCTTTGCTGGTGCCTGGAGCCAGCCCCGCTGATACCCTCCCTCCCCTCTTCTCTCAGCCCCTCTGCCAGTATTTTCCTGGCTCATTTTGTAGCTGGCATCAGGCCTGTCTGGCTCTCCCTGTGCCCAGCGTCTCTCCAGATGGTGGAGTGGTCCCAGTGGCCTGGTCCCCTGTGTGAGGAGGTTCCCCTCACCCCACCTGCCCAGGGGTGTCAGTGCCCCCCTCTGCCACCTGCCCAGGGCAGTCAGAACCCCCCGTCCCCTGCCCCCACCTGATGAACTTCTCGAAGAGCGCAGCGTTGTCGGCCGGCTCGTGCAGCGTCACCATGGTCTGGTTGTGCAGAAGGCTCTCGAAGGCTTCGCTCTGCAGAGCCAGGAGCAGCTGGTGGGTGTGGAAGACCTTGACCTCGTCGGAGCTGGCGGTGCGCACCCGCAGTGTGGTGTCACTGGCATTGCCGTCCTGCAGCAGCTCCTGCAGCCGGTGGATCAGCGCCAGCGAGTGGTTAATGGTGGCCCCGGTGGCCTCGCTGCTGAGATCCGCTTTCTGGGCTGTGGGGGGGGCAGACACTGAGCTGTGGGTATGTGCAGGGTGCTGGAGGGCAGGACACATGGGGGTGGTCTTGGAGAGCGGGGGCCAGGCCAGCCCATGGCAATGGCACCTGGGAGCGATGGCTACTTGGGTCTAGGAATGGCACATGGGGCTGGGGGAGGGGGTTGGGAGGAGGATGGGAATAGGGAGGATGAGGAGGGGTTGTGGGCACAATAGTGGAGGTAATGGGGGTGCTGTGGGCAGGCACAGGAAGCCACAACACAATTTGCTGTAACCCTTAGCCTCTCTGCACAGCTTCCAAAGGGTTCACAGGGGGCCCCCAGCCCAGTCCCCCTGCAGTCCTGTACAATGAGATACAAACACCCCCAAGTCAGGGCTGGAAGAGACCCAGGAGTTTGTCCAGCCGTTCCCCGGCCCCGGAGGACTCAGCCCGTGCCCCCCCCGGGTGCCCTGAGAGGAACCACAAAGAACCAGCATGACCCGTTCCATTCCTGGGCTTGGCCTGGGTCCCAGCTGGCTCTGCTCGCAGGCCCTGGTCTCTCGGGGGGCAGTGGGAGGCAAAACCCGCCCTTGGACGTTATCACTGTGCTGCAGGTTCGTTCTCCCCAGACGGGAGAAGGGCCCCTTGCTCTGGAACAGCTCCTGGAAGATCAGCGTAACGTGTGCGCAGGAGGGCAGGATCTGAGCCCTGGGCTACTCGATTCTGGGGCTTCGGTGCCGCTCCCTACCCCACAGCTGAGCCCTCCCCCCGGTAGCCCACTTGAGCTGCTGGGGACCTCCTTTCAAGAAGAAATGGCTTAAGCAGCTGGCCTGTTCCCAGAGGATCCCAGTCTCTTGCATTGGCCACGGATTCACTGCCCACCCACTCCGTGGAGCGACTGGGATCATGATGTACACTTCTGCTGCCCCCCAGTGCCAGCTGCCCCCCAGCGCCAGCTGCCCAGGGTGCCAGGGGCAGCCCAGGAGCCCATTCCCCCAGAGGCGATCCCAACTAGTGGAGGAGGTTCCCCTGGCCCTGGCTACCAGAGCGGGTATTTGCTAAGCCCGAGGAGCTGGCTCCCAGCCACCCTGACTGATTCACAGCCCGTCATTAACTCAATGAAAACGCTGCCACTTAGCTAACGGGATGAATTAAACCCAGCTGCCAAGCCAAGTTTCTCTTTGCTGCTTTCCAGCAGCTTCCTGCTCCCGCTGCTCAACCAGGATGGGAGGAGATGCAGGGCTGGGGGGAGGAATCACTCCTTCAAGGGACAGCACCCGGAGTGGCTGCTTCTGGCAAACTCGCGCTGTTTGTGGATCCGTCCTGAAAAGCCACCGGTGAATGGGTTTGTGACTATTATCCGGAGAGCAGGAAATGCCCCCAACCTGGGCATGGCCTCTGAGCGCCAATGGCAGGCCTGTCAGCTCCCTCTGCCTGGCACCCAGCCCCATGGTACTGGCCTACATGGCAGGCACAATTGCCTTGATTTCCCTGGAGCCAGAGCTGCTTGCACCCGCGGTGAATTTGGCCTGCTATTATAGCTCTTAAATCCATATTGTCGGCAGTTCTCCTGCGGATTACCCTTCCCCGCACGGACGAGCTCCCCACTAAGCCCAACTGAGTGGGGATTAGCAACTTGCTTGCAAGCCAGGCCGGAGGGGCGGGGGGCCGTTTCCATCCCACCGCAGCTCAGGGCCTGGCCGCTCCGTCCTGGCGCGGATTTGCCACGCCCATGGGCCTGGCTGGGGCGCTAGCACCCAAGGGCACTGTCGGGGCGCAGGCTTGGCTGAGCGCTGAATGGCCCAAGTTGCAACGTCAAGGTCAAGGTGGATGCCCCAGTCTCTGGCTGTCCTGTGGCCCCAGTCAGCTGCCAGTGCAGCCCCTTTCCTAGCAGTGCCAGGAACATTCTCTGGATACCCAGGCCCCTTCCCCAGAGCCATCTGCTTTGCCCCACCCTGGCCCCCTGCCCCCATCAGTTCCTGGTCTGCCCCCACAGCTCAGCAGCCAGGCACCCTCCCTTACCTGCTTGGACAGGGAGTAGGAGCAGCAGAAAGGTGGCCCAGCTGCAGCCCCCTCGCCGGGGCACAGCTGGCCTGGCCCCCAGCAGCCCAGCCATGGCTCTGCCAGCACCCGGCGAAGGGGATCAGCCCTGCACTGAGCGGGTGATGTGCCGCCCTGACTCTTTATGTAGGACACTGACCCTCCCAGCCCCGCGCCATTGATTGGTGGAAACGGACAACAGCTGTTACCAAGGAAACCACTTCAGATGGTGAATTGATTCCTTTTCAGCACAGTGGCTCAGGCCACAAAATGCCAACGCGTGTTCCCACTTGATCCCGCTCTCTGCGCTCGACGGGCGTGGGCACGGCTTGCACAGGCAGCCTCGCTGGCTTGGAACGGCACGTACCTGTCTACACCAGGGTCACAGGGCAGCAGAGTCACTCCGGATTTACACCGGGGTCACGGGGAATCGGCCCCATCAGAGTCAGCAGAGTCGCTCCAGATTTACACCGGGGTCACGTGGAATCATCCCCCTTGGAGTCAGTAACATCACTACTGAGTTACGCTGGTGTCAGAGGAATCGGCCCCCACTGGATTCAGTAGCATCGCTCCTGATTTACACCAGGGTCAGAGGGAATCAGCCCCATCAGAGTCAGCGGAGTCTCTCCGGATTTACACCAGGGTCAGGAATTGGCCCCCCCGGCAGCTGAACATTTTCACTGCACCCAGCACACTGGTGTCACATGATGCTCTCCATCCAGGGCCCTGGCAGAAAAGGGCCTGGGCCGTGCAGCCGGGTCTCCTCACTGCACACCCGGGAGAGGTGTGCCTGATGCCAGCCTGCCCGGGTGATGGGTGTGACGAACTAGGAATGTTCTTAATGTTTGCTCTGAATACTGTGTTGGTGCCTCAGTGTCCCCTAGGCAGTTCTTAAGTATCTCGGTGGTGGGATAAGGGTGTGTGATTGCTGCAGAGCAAAGGGCCAGTGCACCTAGGAATCTGGAAGGAGGAGCAGAGAGGTATTTCCCGCTGTACTGGGCACTGGTCCACTGACCGCTGCTGGGATCCTGTGGTCCAGTTCGGGTGCCACGATTCAAAGAGGGATGTGATAAATCAGAAGAGGGTCAAGAAGAGCCACGAGATGCACAGAGGGTTAGAAACCCTGCCTTGTAGTGACGGACTCAAAGGCTACCTATTAGCGCAACAAAGAGACGGTTTGGGGGGACTGGATCCCGTCTGGAAGCACCGACCTGGGGACTTTGATAACAGCCTTCAGTCTAGCAGAGGAAAGTCTCCATCACAGCCACCAGCTGGACGCTGAAGCGAGAAAGAACAGTCAGGGCCTGGGGAATAAAGGTGGAACATTTAACTGCTGAGGGTAACTAACCACTGGAACAATTCCTACGGGCCTGGTGGATTCGCCATCAACGGCAATTTTGCAATGAAGATGGATGTTTGCTACAAGCGTCTGCACAGGGAATTGTGTGTGGGCGCAGAGTCCTGGCCTGTGCTCTGCAGCGGGGTCAGACGAGCACATGACCACAATTGGTCCTGTCTGGCCCTGGAATGAATGACTCTCCACCTCCCATCTTGGTTCAGGCGAGCTCTTCGGGTGGCAGCATCTGCCAACGGGGCCTCAGGCTGTTTGCTCCCATATATATACACAGAAATACGTAGGGTGGGAAGGGGCCAGGTGACTCATCAAGCCCTCTCCTGCTCAGCTAGCAGCCCCACCACGTAAAGTGTACCGTTCCTTACCTGGCCCTCACATAGCACACTAGTGCCTGCAGATAAGGTGGCTGCCCCATTGTCCCAGACGGTGGGGAGAGGGTTACAGTGCCTGGGCTGTGGGAGAACAGGGAGCACCGGCGCCTGGCAGTGGGTCTCCAGAGTGAGCAGACGGGACAGTTAGCCTGAGGGGGTGGAGGGGCT
>NC_133781.1:29811892-29817376 GCF_003597395.2 Chelonoidis abingdonii
TGGGGCAGGTCTCTGGTCCCTTGCTCTGCAGCGGGTCAGACGAGCTACATGACCACAATTGGTCCTGTCTGGCCCTGGAATCGATGACTTCCACTCCCATCTTGGTTCAGCTGCGAGGCTCTTCGGGGGCAGCATCTGACAACGGGGCCTCAGGCTGTTTGCTCCCAATAAACACAGAATACGTAGGGTGGAAGGGGCCAGGTGACCAATCAAGCCCCTCTCCTGCTCAGCTAAGCAGCCCACACGTAAAGTGTACCGGTTCCTTACCTGGCCCTCACAAGCACACTAAGTGCCTGCAGATAGGTGGCTGCCCCATTGTCCCAGACGGTGGGGAGAGGGTTACAGTGCCTGTGGCTGGGGATGAACATGGAGCCCGGCGCCTGGCAGTGGGTCCCAGAGTGAGCAACGGACGTTAGCCGTGAGGGTGGAGGGGGCTAGTGGTGTGGGCAGTTCCTGGGCACTGAGTGGGCTGGCCGTGTCATGAGCTCTGTAGACATCTGATACCTGGACTTTCAGATTAGCCACCAAAGGCCCCTCGATGCGGAGGAAGCAGCCGCCATCCGGGCTGCCAGCGCCAGCCTTCCTAGTGCCGAGCGCTGCGTCCAATGGGAAGCAAGGACACGTCATCGATTCCTGGCAGCCCAGGCCCAGTGATCGACCGGCGGCTGCGCTTTGCCAGCCATCCGCTTGCAGCAGGACACGCTCACATGCTGTCAGCGCGTAGTGCCCATGTACGGAGTCCCGGGGCGATGCTTCTGGAATGCTCCCCACACGTCCAGGCATGGGCTTTGGGAGCCCCTCTCCCTGGAGCAGACTTGTTCAGGCAGGAAGCTCTACACGTCTTCACCTCCTGGGTCTCTCTTGGAGCATCTAGCATTCTCTGCCCCTCCGTGGGCTTCCCACAGCAAGTCCACCAGGGCGGCGGGGAAGCCACAGGGTTCTGCACCCCACTTTGCATGTCAGACCGTGACTCTCAGCCAGCAAAACAGAGGTTTATTCCGATGGACAGAGAACAGGGTCTACAAACATGAGCTCCTGTAGAGTACGCAACTGACTCCCTCGGCCGGTCCATCTGGGGGGCAGTGAGCCAGACCCTTAGGTCGCATTCACTCCTTATCCCCAGCAGCTCCAGGACTAACACCCCCTCCAGGCCCTCTTCTACTGCTCAGCCCCTTTCCTCCGGCCAGGGAGTCACTTGATCCCTTTGGTCTCCAGACACCTTCAGTTTGGCACCTTTGAGAGGGGGGGCCAGGCCATCAGTTTGCTAGAGACAGAGTGCCGGCCTTGAGGGTGCAGTTTGTCCGTCCCACGATCCCATCGGCGCTTTTGGCCAGTGTTGCACTGGGAGCTCACGTTCGGCTGAATTCCACCCCCCACCCCCCAAAATCTTTTACAGTCGCTGCTCCCCTGGGCAGAGCCCCCAGCCTGGCAGCATGGCCAGCGTCTGTTCCTAGATGTTTACAGTTACAATTCTCCTTATTAAAACCCCGTCGTTTGCTTGTGCCCAGGTTACCAAGCAATACCAGCTGGCTCTGTCTCAGCGACGTGGCCTCTGCTTTATTTCCCACTCCCCCAATTTCTGTGTCACCTGCAAATTTCACCAGTGATGAGTTTCTGTTTTCTCCCAGGTCATTGGTAAAAATGTTAAATAGCCAAGAGCCGATCCCTGCGGGACCCACCAGAACCATGCCCGCCCCATGGCAACTCCCTGGTCCCAGTCGCATTCCGAGCCCTGTCAGGTTGCCGGCTGTTAATCCAGTTCATGGGTGCCCTCGTTTTAGTTTTTAACACAAATGATTCTGCCCGTTTTACAGATGGGGGATCTGAGGCCTGAGACGATGCAATGATGTGGCTGAGGTCACACGGGGAGTCTATGGGAGAGCAGCTGCCTAGCCCGGTGCCTTATCCACAAGGACACCCTTCCTCCTGGCTCAAGGGGCCCCAGACCAGCGAGATCAGCAGAATGTGCCTTTGCTGGCAGTCACATGGGCTGGGGCTGGGGCTGGGGCCGGGGCCAGATAGCAGCTTCAATGGTTCACACACGGGCACCCCACTCCCCCCGGACACTGCTGTGACCTTCAGCGCTCATGAGCAGCCAGTCCAGGCCGGTGCCGTGGTGGGGGAGATTAGCCCATCCCATGTATCGAGTAGCTGTCGGGGCTGATGGGATTAGAGCTGGCATCTGCTTCAGTGCGGCTTTTGTCTGAAGCTGCCAAGTGAAGTGAAAACCCTGCCCGGCTGGTGTGCGCTTCATGCCTGGCTCCGCTGCCCGCTCGCTCCCCCTTTCTGCCCCTCCCCACACTGGCAACCAGCCAGTTGTTTCTCCGGCTCAGTAACAGAAGACAATGGAGCTCTTGGCCATCCTGTTATGGTCCCCTCCCCTCCCGGCCGCCCTACAGAGCAGGCACAATGGCTGTGCCAGGCCTGCCCAGATTTCACCACCCCAAGTGCCAACCAGCCACTTTCACCCAGCTCTGACTTTTGGAGGAGTCCCTGACCCTGCGCAGCCATTAAAGAGCCCGTGGCGTATGAAACCCCTGTATTCTGGCCAGGCGTCATGTTTGCACCCTGCAGCTCTGCTACTCTTCTCCAGGCCCCATCCAAAGCAACTGGGTGTTGCCACGGGTGCTGCGCTCCACCCCAGAGGCAGCTGAGCATGCAGCATGGGGGAGGAGGCGGGGAAGCACCCTGGGATAAGCTGTAGGCGTGAGTCCTTGTTGCATTTACACTGAGAGGGGCGCCCTTTGGGGTCCTGGATGTAACAAACCCCCAGACGGACAGTGAGTTAACTCCGCTGCCTTGGAGCACTGCGGAAACTGCTGCCCAGCAAGGGCTGGAGGCCCAGACTCACCTGGGAAATCCACCTGGACTCAGCTGAGTTGCATTGGAGCAGGTTTCTGCTAGGTGTAAAATGCAGGGACAGTTGTGGGAGTCCTGGGCCAGGGCAGAGGGGTCTGACCCGCTTTCTGCTGCATGTGGCTGGCGCTGCTCGCAGGCGCGGGTATGTTCTGTAACTCAGCCCCATCCTCACACTCATGCTGCACCCGTTGAGCCAACACTGGGATCTGGAGCCCGGTTAGTGACAAGGGGCAAAGCCCTGGCTGGCCGCTCTCACTTTGGGGCCATGACCAGCTTATTTCGGTTTGCGCTAAACAGATTGCTTGTCAGCTCGCCACTGAAATCACCTCCATCCAGGCCCAGCCGCCGGCGCCTCTAACTCGGTTTCCAATCAGACCTTTAGATCACTCGCAGCACCAGGCCGAGGAGAATCTGGATTCTGCACCCATGATCCCTGCTCTGAGCCTGGCAGCAGGGCCCTGAACGCTGGCTAGTGCCTGGTTCTGGACAGCAGTGCTTCATCCAGCCTCAGCAAGGAGCCCCACTGGAGCCCCTGAGCTGCACTGCTCTCCAAGTTCTGCCAGACAGGTGGGAGCTCATCTTGGGTTGCTCAGGCACCGTCTGCCGGTCGGGGGGACCCTCTGCTCCCGGCCTTCAGTGTGCCAAGGGGTCTGTATGTCCAGGGAACCCCGCAGGCCCTCAGCGCTGTACAGCTGGGCCCACCTTTGGGCACAGGGTGAGGCTGCATGAAAAGGTGTGACCCAACGGCAGGAGATGGAGGGGCCCTNCCTGAACAAGTCTGCTCCAAGGGAGAGGAGGCTCCCCAAAGTCCTGCCTGGCTTGGTGGGGAGCAGTTCCAGAGCATCGCCCGGGGACTCCGTGACCATGGGCACTAGCTGCTGACACATGTGAGCGTGTCCTGCTGCAGCCGGAGTGGCTGGCAAAGCGCAGCCGGTCGATCACTTGGGCCTGGGCTGCCAGGACATCGATGACGTGTCCTTGCTTCCCCCCATTGGACGGCAGCGCTCGGCACTGGAGGCTGGCGCTGGCAGCCGTGATGGCGCTGCTTTCTCCCCGGCATCAGGGGCGCTTTGGTGGCTAATCTGAAAGTCCAGGTCTCCAGATGTCTACAGAGCTCAGACAACGGCCAGCCCCACTCCAGTGCCCAGGAGACCCCACACCACTCAGCCCCCTCCACCCCTCACGGCTAACTGTCCCCGTCTGCTCCACTCTGGGAGACCCACTGGCCAGGCGCCTGGGTCTCCCTGTCTCCCCCAGCCCAGGCACTGTAACCCTCTCCCCACCGTCTGGGACAATGGGGCAGCCACCTTATCTGCAAGGCACTTAGTGTGCTTGTGAGGGCCAGGTAAGGAACCGGTATCACTTTACGTGGTGGGGCTGCTAGCTGAGCAGGGAGAGGGGCTTGAGGGTCACCTGGCCCCTTCCCACCCTACGTATTTCTGTGTATTATGGGAGCAAACAGCCTGAGGCCCCGTTGTGCCAGATGCTGCCCCAAAGAGCTCTCAGCCTGAACCAAGATGGGAGGTGGAGAGTCATCGATTCCAGGGCCAGACAGGACCATTGTGGTCATCTCGTCTGACCCCCTGCAGAGCACAGGCCAGAGACCTGCCCCACAACAATCCCTAGGGCAGAGCTTGTAGCAAACATCCCATCTTCATTGCAAAATTGCCGTGATGGCGAATCCACCAGGCCCCTTAGGGAATTGTTCCAGTGGTTAGTTACCCTCAGAGTTAAAAATGTTCCACCTTATTCCCAGGCTGACTGTGTCTCGCTTCAGCGTCCAGCTGGTGGCTGGTGTGAGACTTTCCTCTGCTAGACTGAAGAGCCTGTTATCAAAGTTCCCCAGGTCGGTGCTTCCAGACTGGGATCCAGTCCCCCCAAACCGTCTCTTTGTTGCGCTAAATAGGCTGAGCTCCTTGAGTCCGTCACTACAAGGCAGGTTTTCTAACCCTCTGTTCATTCTCGTGGCTCTTCTCTGACCCCTCTCTGATTTATCCACATCCCTCTTGAATCGTGGCACCAGAACTGGACACAGGATCCCAGCAGCGGTCAGACCAGTGCCCAGTACAGCGGGTCAGCCACATCATTGCGATGAGGAGCCTCAGATCCCTTTAAACGGGCAATTTAGTACTACGAGGGACCATGAACTGACTGAGGGTCGGAAATGCGACTGGGACCAAGGTATGGGGCGGGCATGGTTCTGGTGGGTCCGCACGATATTTATTTGGGACATAACATTTTTACCCATGACCTGGAGAAAACAGAAAACTCATCACTGGTGAAATTTGCAGGTGACACAAGAAATTGGGGGAGTGGGAATAAAGCAGAGGCACGTCGCTGAGACAGAGCCACTGGTATTGCTTGGTAAACTGGGCACAAGCAAACGACGGGGTTTTAATAAGGAGAAATTGTAACTGTAAACATCTAGGAACAAAAAAAACCGCCTGGGCCCAGCGCCAGGCTGGGGGCTCTGCCCAGAGGGAGAGCGGACTGTAAAGATTTTGGGGGGTGGGGGGTGGAATTCAGCCGAACGGTAGCTCCCAGTCAACACTGGCCAAAAGCCGCTCGTGGGAATTCGTGGGACCGGACAAACAGGAATCTGGAAGGAGGAGCAGAGAGGTATTT